>NC_061512.1:239106732-239406732 GCF_022539505.1 Lolium rigidum | reverse complement strand
AAATAACTATTGCAGGGCAGCAAAGATTTTCAAACTTCTAAACAACTAAAATATCTCGCAAAACAAGTGGTACTACAGCAAGTAAAACAAGTGGAGAAAGAAAGAAATGTTGTTTAGCTCTTCTATGCATATAAAATGTACTTGTTAACAAGGTTGATCAAGTCTTGCCACCAAATAAATTTTACATGACATAAGAAGAAATAAACCTCAAATCAATCATGTTACCTTATATTGTATTGATATGGATCCAATCATAATACTTTGATATCCTTGTTTAGGTTCATATATAGGACAATCAATAGCTCCCACTTTGATAGATCTCAAATTAGAAATTGTATTAACTCCATATACTTTATCAATCCTCTTGGGAAAATAAACAGTATGCTCCTTGTCATCAACATTGAAAGTAACTTTTCCTTTATTGCAATCAATAACAGCCCCTGCAGTGTTAAGAAAAGGTCTTCCAAGAATAATAGACATATTATCATCTTCGGGCATATCCAACACAACAAAATCAGTTAATATTAATATTAGTAACTTGAACAGGAACATCCTCACATATACCAACAGGAACAGCAGTAGATTTATCAGCCATTTGCAAAGATATATCAGTTGGTATCAACTTATCTAAATAAAATCTCTTGTAAAGAGAAAAAGGCATAACACTAACTCCTGCTCCCAAATCACATAGAGCAGTTCTAACATAATTATTCTTGATTGAACAAGGGATAGTCGGTATACCTGGGTCTCCCAGCTTCTTTGGAACCTTGCCATTGAAAGAGTAATTAGCAAGCATAGTGGAGATCTCCTCATTAGGAATTTTCCTTTTGTTAGAGATAATATCTTTCATATACTTTGAATAAAGGAGGCAATTTAATAGCATCAGTCAAAGGGATTTGCAAAAACAAAGGTTTCATCCAATCACAAAATTTATTATAGTGTTCTTCCTCTTTTGATTTTAGTTTCTTAGCAGGAAAAGGCATTTGCTTTTGAACCCAAGGTTCTCTTTCATTACCATGTTTCTTAGCAATAAAATCTTCTTTAGTATACTTTTTATTTTTAGCATGCTTTTCAGGTTCATCTTCAACCTCTTCTTTATCAGAAGCATCATTCTTATCATTATCTTTATCATGTTCATTACCACTTTCGGTTTCGAGCATCGAAATAGAAATAATATTAGGATCATTAACAGGCTCAGAGGATTCTACAATAGTTTTATGTTTCTTCTTCTTTTTCTTAGAAGGAGCACTAATTTCTTTAGTTCGTTGAGAATCTTGTTCAACTCTTTTGGGATGCCCCTCGGGATATAGAGGATCCTGAGTAGAAACACCACCTCTAGTTGTTACTTCATAAGCATGTTTCTCTTTAGAAGTATTTTTTAACAAGTCATTTTGCACTTTAGTAAGTTGATCAATTTGAGTTTGAACCATATGAAAATGTTTAACAAGCATCTTAACATCATTGGAGGTTCTCTCCACAATATCATGCAATTCACTAATAGCTCGAGAATTTTCCATTAAATGATTCTCTACTCTCATATTAAAATTATCTTGCTTAACAATATAATTATCAAACTCATCTAAACATTGATCAGGAGGTTTTGAGTAATGAATATCTTCTCTATCAAAGCGTTGAGGAGAATGTACCTCAATTGTGGATGAAGGGGGAGTTATCTTACATAAATCTTCTATGGGGGGTAAATTCTTCACATCTTCAGATTTAATACCCTTCTCTTTAAGAGATTTCTTGGCTTCCCTCATATCTTCATCATTTAATTTAATCATACCCCTCTTCTTCAATATTGGTGTCGGGGTTGGTTCAGGTGTAGTCCAATCATCATGATTTCGGCCTATTCTAGCCAATAATTCTTCGACTTCGTCCGGAGTTCTTTTCCGAAAACACAACCAGCACAACTATCCAGGTATGCCCTAGACTCAATGATTAGTCCACTATAAAATATATCAAGTAGGTCATGCTTTTCCAAATCATGTCCAGGCCGAGCTCTGATAAGAGAGCAAAACCTTTCCCAAGCTTCAGGCAATTTCTCTCCATCTTCCTGGTCAAAACTATAAATTTTCTGCAAAGAAATATGTTGAGCACTAGCAGGAAAGTATTTCCGAAAGAAAACATCAAGCAAACCTTTTGGACTATCAATAGAATCAGGAGGCAAACTATTATACCAAGTTTTAGCATCATCCTTTAATGAGAAAGGAAAAAATTTAGCAACAAAATAAGTACGCTTCTTAATATCATCAGAAAACAAGCTACTCAAAGTAGAAAGCTCATTCATGTGCTCTACAACACTTTCGTTTTCAGTACCACAAAAAGGTGTTTTCTCAACAATAGATATATGCGATAAATCAAGATAAAAATCATAATCCTTATCCTTAATGTTTATAGGAGATGTGGCAAATTTAGGATCAGGAGACAGTTTATATCTAATAGCACGTTGTGCAAGAAGCTTTTTAATATTACTTGCATCAGTAGTAGCATTACATTTATCAATAAAATCATCATCAAGTTCCACATAATCTTCATCAAGATCATCACTAGAGTGTTCGACAGACTCAGGTGAATTAACAGGTGTAGCAGTATTTTCATTAGGAATTTCAATATTTTCAATTTGTCTAGACCTAGCAATTGTAGCATCTAGAAAAGAACCTAATGAACCATTATCATCAAGCACAGCAGAAGCATCATCAAAATTATAAGAGGAATTTTCAGATTCAGCAGAAGTACCGGCATGTGAAGCTTGTGGTGGTGAAACAAGTTTACTTATCACAGATGGTGAATCAAGAGCAGCAGAGGTACTCAGAGTTGTACCTTTTCTTGTAGTGGATTGTAATATCCCAGGTTTAGAGACTACAAAATGAGAGAACACCAAAGTGTGCATTGCATTCATGCATAGAAAATCCGGGGAATTTTCGCGCTTTCAAATAAAACTTACCACGATGATCGAAGTTTCACTTGACTTGCTGGAATTGAAGTAGATCATCAAGTCAAGCGCTATAAACTTCACTGTGACCTTTGCTAAAACCCTATCTTGGGTAGAGATGATTTGATCTATGGGCTAGATCAAATAGAATTAGTTTCATAACAAACAACACCTTAAGTAAGGATCAACTACAAGATCTTATAAAGGATCTCAACATGCCATTTCTTACAACAACACATGAATAATTATTCAACTATGAATCAAAGAACTCAATTAATTAAGAAACTATCTTTTCTTATCTTTTACATGTCTTGTACTAAATAAATGTTTCTACTATGAGTCACATGGTATATCTTTTCAACTACAATACTTGAACCAAGTCAAGAACACTCATATTCATTCCTCATTAACCTTTGACCATTCCAACCTTGTTTCCAAACTCATTTCCATTAAACTTCAGAGAAAGGAGAGTACCATTCATATGCTTAGATTATGCATTCAATAGAACCTAGCTTAATATTTAAACCTTATCCAAGTGAGGTACTTGTTGATACTAATCAATGATACAAGAAATATAAGTCAAGTATTAAACCCTACTTGACCTAGCTAATACTTGATAGTAAGTAAGAACCTTTTTTACTAGTGATCCAAGATAGAGGCAAGTGTGGTGATCATTACAACTTGGTAATGATCATAAACCCTAGAGGAACCCTACCTATTCAGAAGAGCTCAACCTAAAGAGGTATACTCAAGTATATGGACTTATACTTGATCTTGGAGAGAGAACCCTACTTCACCAATGAATTGTTATGAGGCCAATACCTTGATCATTACAATTTGGGTGATGATCATAAACCCTAAGAATCTAAGTGAGTGTGTGGACAGAAGTATTAAAGAAGAGAGATTAGTGAGGAATAAGTGGATCATGTCTAATGCATGATCTTACCTTATAAATTGAGGCAATAAGTTAAACCTATATATGTGATCCATAGATCTCACTCTTCTCAGGAAATAATAAGTAAATCACTAGTAGTTAACCAAACCAGTCTTCATGCCCTGTATAGAGGAGTAATGATATTGTATTTAAACCTGTCTACCCAAACACTTTAGACAACCTAGCTATTGCTCATATCCTAATCCTAGTTGTGTATCACATTGGTGATCACTATTTAAACCCTAAACTATATTTGAATTCCAACCCATGGATTACTTTGGATTATAATTAGAACCATGCCATGCCTCATGCCTACTTATACTTCAAATAGTAAAGCATCACCAAAACCCTAAACCATTTCATATGGAATCCATACATGAACCTAACTTGTGTATCCTATATCACAAGTATAAGCCAAGCCATACATACTTTAGAACTAAATGTCATTTTGGGAGTAGAGTGAAACCAATATCCAATCCTGTTTGATATTCCAAATAATTGATTAGTTGACCAATAGGAATAATGTGTTATAGTTTGGACCATCACCTTAGCAATTGAATTAACCAGGATGAGCTTAGGATTTATTCTAAGTAATTCAAACTAGAAGTGCTAAGCAAGATTAGAAAATATAGAGTTTATGCAACCACTCTTCTTAAACCCTGAAAACCATTATTCACATAAAATCATGAACCAATCCCATTTCATTTACCATTTGCTAAACCCTAGCCATATTTAAAAATATGTAAACAATCCGTATTGTTAAACCTAATAATATGTTCACTATGCACATGATCTAAATTTCAAATCCTTTTTAACATATTTGATTCTTAACTTAAAAAGCAATTTAAAGGAATCCTAAATTCATAACTATTTTGAATTTTAAGTTGTGCCTCATAAGCACACAAAATTAAACAATTATAAAATGGTTGTTTGAAAACAAAATAATACAATGAGTACCATTACCAATTTGTTATGATATTCAAATATTTTAGAACCTGCAAAACAAAACAGAATTCAGATTTGAATTCAAATAGCAAATCTCAAAAATAAAATTGAAAATAGAAAAGAGAAAAGGAGAAGGAGCTTACCAGGCTTACCTGGTGGACCACCGTAGCCCAGCAGCAGCCCAAGTTTTGGCCCAGCCCACATGGAAACGGTCCATACCGTTTCACGTTTAATAGAAGGCCATCGCCTTCGTCTTCCTCCTGGCGAACGACAACGCGACGCCAACCATCTGCCACCTCCTCGTTGGAGATAAGCGCAAGTCGGACGTCAACGAGACGCTCTAAACCTCGCCCTATCAATCTCGCATCCGTACTTATCCTTCCGGCGCTAAGATTCGTGCCCAGCTACACACCAACATCGCCGCCGCATCCAGACCATCACCGGCGGTGGGAAGATGATTCCGACCGTGACTGCAGCTATAAATAGACGAGAAGAAGCACCTCGCAACCCTAATACCGCGCCACCTCTTCTCACTCTCTTTGCTGCTCTCTAACCTCCCGAATCACAGAAAACCGTTGCCAGCACATCTCCGGCTAGCCGTCGATTCAAGCCTCCCCGGAGTCCAGTGTTGGGTCGAGGAGATTCGCTCGATCAAGGTGATCGTCCATCTGAAAGGAATCGAGAAGGGAAGGCTCCAGATGCCAAGGGTTCTCCGTTCCCTTTCGCCGGCAAGTCGCAGAAAAATCAACATCGTCGTCATCTCCGATCATCCCTGCCTCCATCGACCAAGCCATCAGCACCAAGGTGAATTTGCGCACATCTGGAACCTATTTTCGAGCCCGGGCATCCACCGTAGCTTATTTTAGTGTCGTGGCCGGAGGGCGCCGCCGCAGTCGGTGGTCACCGGAGTAGCTCCGGTCATCATTTTCTAGGGGCGTCGCTTCCGTGTTGTTCCGCGTATCGAGCCGTGTCTGGTGAACCCATCAGGCCGTCCTCCAGCGGCCGGAACAGCCGTCGCCGACGACGACTGCCTCGCCGGTGATGTACTCCCGTGCCTAGTCAGCGGTTGGACCTAGTCCACGCCTACGTGGCCACTGACCTGGAGATTGGCCCCGCTAGTCAGTCTGTGGGTAGTCCGAACCGTGTACATTTAGTGTATTTCTATTTAAATTCAAATTCCAGAAAAATGCTGAAACTTTGTAAAATCATATAAAATTCATTTCAACTCAGAAAAATATGAATAATATATCAAAATGCTCACAAAAATAAACTCTATTCAAATAAAATATAAAAAAAATGTGTGTCAAAATAAAAATTCACTTATTTTTATCTTTATTAATTATGTCTTTCTAATTGTTTAAAATACAAATTCAATTCAATAAATAATTAAGTTCCAAAATTAAATTTTAACTATTCAGTAACTAATTAAAATGTTAAGATTAATTTTCTTTATCATATTTGCATTAACTTAAATATTAGTGGTAATTCATAAACCCTAAATTGCATGTTACAATTTCCTATTTTCTGTAAATAATAATAACTCAAGAAAATATTATAAGCCAATATTATTTTGGTAATTCAAAACTTATTTACTTAAACATCTTTAGTTAACAAGTCATTATTTTAAAACCTAACAATAATTAGGAAACCCTGATTTCTAATTAAACCCTAACTAGTAATTATTTTAATTCTTAAACCCTCTAAAAGTTTATAGCATGTTAAAATTATTAATAACTATATTTCAAGTACTTAATCACATTAATTCTAGTACCAAATATTACTTTAAGAATTGGATCATAATTTAGAAACCCTAGTTTTATTATAAGTTAGAAACTGGATTCCATTATTTTATGTATTCATCCTAAATAATTGTAATCCTAAAACCCTAGGGGTTTAGCCCATGTAATCATATAAGCTTCATCTATACCTATAGAACCCTAGTAAGAAACCAATGAATGCATGCTTATGATCCACTAGCATAAAACCAAGTCACATGAGATTACCATTTCATGTTCCTATTCTTAATTAAAACCTATATGATCCACTAATACCACCTAAGTATAAACCCTAACTTGTTAATATGTTAGAACCATTAATACTCATACTTAGGATCACACCATGAGGATCAACCTTAACCATCAAAACCCTAGTAGAACCATAATGATGAACCCTAGTACCAACCTCGTGTAGCAATTCACATCACATGCTCCTATTCAACTAAACCCTACTTAGGAATGATAATTCACTCAATTTAGAAACCATTAGAGATTACTTAGTAAAGCAATTGTGAAGTCATAGTAAACCCTAACTCATAGCAACACCTTGACCATCATTCTTTGATATGATAACCATAATCAACCATAGTAATAAACCTGCTAATACTTGTTACATATAGACCAATTATATTTAAGAACCCAACTAGTTCCTATTAGAGAACTAGATGAATCCAATAGTAAACCCTAGAAAGCCATAGCTCCTATATATAGTAGTTCATATTCTTATTTAACCTGTTCTTCAAAAGTTATTCTTTTGAAGTACAAATGTCAATCAAACCATAGAAGCCATAGTTCTTATTTGAAATGCTTCTTATTTCTTAAACAACATGTTCTTCAAAAGTTATTCTTTTGAAGTATAATATAAGTAATCATCAACCATGTCCTGTAGAACTTAAAAATTGACAACTGTTCTTCCCATATTATTCCACTACTATTCTTTATGTGTATGATTGTTATGATGTCTTATATCACTTGATTATGATGCTAATATAACCAAACCCTAATAAGAACCTTGTTTGAGAACCATTCTAAAAGTGCAACCAACCCTAAAGAAATCTTTACAACTCATACATCTTAAATCATCGAGGTTAGGTTACGCTCGGGACGATTGCATCTCATACTATGCATTATAGCATTTTTGCCAGTTCTTTAAACATTGTCCTTACTGGACAATGATGATATTTCAGCATTTGGACTTCTCACGTATCGAAGCTTTTGCCTGCATAATCTTGCAGTCAAGAAAGGCAAATTCATCGCTTGCTCATGTCATTTGATTATTTGTATCAAACTATATGCAAAGTACTATACTTATCACTCATGCATTGAAAAGCAAAGTATTATTTTACAATTATGAATATGACTATGTGGTGGGCAATGGAACCATGGTATGTGTTGATATGGTGGAGGTTCCATTGCATGGGTACTACTCATCTAGGACTAAATACCAATGCCGTCCGAGTGATTCTAGCGCCGTACATATCGCGTTGACCATAAGATCTATAATGGCTCTGGGGAAGTCAGCTGTATCTTTTCCCTTCTGCACGCCAACGGACTGGTAGAGCTGCGGGGTGTTGGAGGCACTGCCGTAGGTTGGGATAGCCTTTTAAATCCCCATCCATTAGTGATGTTAGCTCTACGGTCTATGATGGATTGTCCGGAGTACACCGTGAGTAAAGCCGTATTATCGGGAGAAGTCTACTGGGGGTGTAGGGTCGGACAAAAGGGTGGGTTTGCAGTCGCGGAGAAGGCGGTGTGGACTTGGATCTTACACCTGGCCTCACACCAAAGGAAGTGTGGACGGGAAAGCTTGCACCTGGTTGGCAACAAGGATAAGGTCTCTTATGGGAAAAGTAACGCACCTCTGCAGAGGATATTGAATTGTGACTGTCACTCCCTGTTCCGGGAAGGGAACTGCGAACGCGGCAGGAAAGGAACTCCATGAAGTTCTGGTCAACCTGTGAAGACTGACGGGCATAGTTTTCAGAATAAAATAAATCTTTTGAAGAAATGTTTATGAAAACTTGCATTGGCCTATGACTTTCTGGTTTATGGCTGTAGCTAGTGCATGATACACCTATTTCCTAATATGAACTTGCTGAGTACGCTCGTACTCATTCCCTCCCATTTGAACCCCCTTCTTAGATCAAGGCACCGAAGGAGAAACTACCGTGGAACTCGAAGACAAAGGAGTCAACTACAACAAGATGAAGAATCCAGTCAATGAAGTCAATGGAGTCAAGTTCTGCATCAGTTAGAGTGGAAACTTAGACTAGTAATAGAAGGGAACATTTCCCTAATCCTAGCACCTAAGTAGCTAGATTTCTATAGCCAGCCAAGTAGCTCTTAAACTTGAGTTAGCAATAAGATAGACTACGAGTTGTTCTTCTGGAGCTTTATTTGAAGTTTTACCTCACTGTAAAGTAGGAGGCTGTGTTGATCTTATGTAAACAGTTTGTGTATCCTTCTATAGACATACCTTGGACTCGCATATGTTTCTGTTGTACCACTCTGAGGGATGTAATATGAGTGAAACGGTGTTTCACTTGTGTTATGTCAACGACTTGTGTACTACACCATGCAGTGGTACGCTGGGTCATCACAGCGATGGTAATATGGCGACTTTAGCATCGCGAGGTTTATCCATGATGGAGGATTTGCAGCGAACAATATCAATTCAGGTGAACTTGCAAATAAAGCTATGCTCCCCGGCAACGGCGCCAGAAAATAGTCTTGATAACCCACAAGTATAGGGATCGCAACAGTCTTCGAGGGAAGTAAAACCCAATTTATTCGACACAAGGGGAGCCAAAGAATATTTGTAAGCCTTAACAGCGGAGTTGTCAATTCAGCTTCACCTGGAAACAGACTTGCTCGCAAGAGTTTATCAGTAGCAACAGTTTTATAGCAAGTAATGAGTAGTGAAATATAAGCAGCGATGTAATAAAGACAGCAGTAGTGATTATAGTAAACAGCAGGATTAAAATACTATAGGCACAGGGATGGATGAACGGGCGCTGCATGGATAAGAGAACTCATGTAACAATCAAGGCAGGACATTTGCAGATAATAATAAAGCGGTATCCAAGTACTAAATAACCATAGGAATGTGTTCCGTATATAGTCGTACGTGCTCGCAATGAGAAACTTGCACAACATCTTTTGTCCTACCAGCCGGTGGCAGCCGGGCCTCTAGGAAAACTACTGGTAATTAAGGTACTCCTTTTAATAGAGTACCGGAGCAAAGCATTAACACTCCGTGAACACATGTGATCCTCATATCACAGCCTTCCCCTCCGGTTGTCCCAATTTCTGTCACTTTGGGGCCTCGGGTTCCGGACAGCAATATGTGTATACAACTTGCAGGTAAGATCATAAAACAATGAATATCATCATGAAACAATAACATGTTCAGATCTGAAATCATGGCACTCGGGCCCTAGTGACAAGCATTAAGCATAACAAGTTGTAGGAGGAGGTCAGCGAGGGAAACGCTGGACTCGGCGAGATAGGTGAAATCGAGCAGCAATCCAAGGCGTCGTCGTGTTGGTACCCAGTGGGGCGGGCGAGCCCAGCGAATTTGTTCTTGCTGGTAAGCCGGGGAACAACGAGAACAAGGAGAGGCTGGCTTCACCGTCACAGCGGGAGATGGTGGGCGAGGGGTATGTCCCAGTCGGAGAGGAAGCTTGTGGTAGGGGAGGGTGAAGTGGTGAGGGACGAAGAGGATGCAGGCAGATCGGTGGTGGAGCAGCAAGATCTCCGACGGCAATGGAAAGCGGTGAGAACAATTTACTTACGTATCTGATTTTTCCTCTTGGTTCCAGGCTTCTGTGAACCTTGATTTGGGGATTTTGAAGCTGGGAGGACGAAAAGGGGAAGGGATCTGGGAGGAATCGAGCAAACAAGGCAGATTGAGAAGGAAATAGAAGGGAATTAGAACGGCATCACGCCAGTCGCCGGCAAATCGCCAAAGTCGCCACCATGGGCAAGCTTATTTCCCAGGGCACTCCGTTGGTTTCACCTTTTGACCGGATCATCCATCGAGATGCACTCTCTGCAGGTTATAGTGGTGCCATGAAAATTCATAGAGGGGCACCTTGCAAGCGAGCATGGAGTACTAGTATTGTTGGGTTCACGTCCACACAAGAGGGGCGAGGTGAACATATGAATTTTAGCTTTAAACCAAACGCCCACCCCTACATGGGTAAGCCAGCCATCAAATACTCCGTCTACTTTAAAATTAAGGACAGGTTCTGACGATCAACTCTGAGAGGAAATTTTGGCCAATGGTCGCACAATATTACAGTTACAGTAACACTAAAATACCACCGAAATGAAATCAGTGCAAATTTTGACTTTGAAAACGTTCGTACAAATAAATAATTACTACATGCATATTACTTCACTCCGTCTGTTTGCACATACAAATGTTTACAAACACTGGGGAAATGTTCAGCTGCCATAGAAACTAGCACACACTACAGCTATGGATGAGGACCATGAGGTACATTCACTCCCATACATAAACACCAAGTTATTGGAACCTGACTAGAAGCGAGACAACTCTGAACTGCTCAAACAGGTACACCAGATTGACATGGAAAGCGCAAATCAAAAAGAGCAGACCAAGAGCAGGATGACATCTAATAGTAGTCCATTCTTTGTCCATTCACATACGTGAATCCAAACCTCCCAGACTTGACCTTATAGCCAGGTGGCAGCGAATCTTTGCGCTCATCGGCTGGATGGCGCCAACATGGTATGGGAAGAGGCCAACTGTTTCCACACATAGTAATGTTATCGGCAAGATATGCTTATTCGCATCACAGTGATAAGTAAATAAGTATTGTTGTCATATCATGCACTCATCTCAAATCTGAATATGTATATATAATTAAACATGACAGGCACTTGAATATGCAAAGCAAAAAACTTCCATGCATAGTGATGTTATGTAGGCAAATTCTGTTTATGCAAATATCAAAGGGATAAGTAAATAAAATGACTACCTGATTGGCCTATGATCAGCGCGGACCTTATCAACAGTGCTGTCAATCAAAGTAGCAGATTAATAGATTTTAGAGAAAGTACTACTTTTTAATTCAAAATATCATGTTATGCAGTCATCTCAAGCCTAAATATATATGCTTAACATGGCACTTGAATATGCAAAACAAAAAACTTCCACGCATAGTGATGTTATTTAGTAAAATTCTGTCTATGCAAATATAGAAGTGATAAGTAAATAAGACGCATACCTGACTGGCTTACCATCACCGCATACTTCATCAACAGTGCTGCGAACTTCATCAACAGTGCTGTCAATCAAAATAGCAAACTAAGGCTAGATTTTAGAGAAAATACTACTTTTCTTAATGCAAAGTATCATGTCATGCACTCAAATCAAGCCTAAAAGTATATGCTTAACACGAGAGACACTTGAATATGAAAAACAAAAAACTTCCATGCATAGTGATGTTATATAGGCAAATTCTGTGTATGCAAATATAGAAGTGATAAGTAAATAAGACGCATACCTGACTGGCTTACCATTACTGCAAACTTCATCAACAGTGCTGCAAACTTTATCAACAGTGCTGTCAATCAAAGTAGCAAATTAAGGCTACGATTTTAGAGAAAGTGCTACTTTTTTTAAAGTAAAATACCATTTTATGCACTCATCTCAAGCCTGAATATACATGCTTAACATTACAGGCACTTGAATATGCAGGACAAAAAACTTCCATGCATAGTGATGTTAATAGGCAAATTCTGTGTACGCATACATCTAAGCGATGAGTAAATAAAACGCATACCTGACTGGCGTATCATCAACAGTAACTTTATCAACAGAGCTGTCAATCAAAGTAGCAAATTAAGGCTAGATTTTAGAGAAAGTGCTACTTTTTTGAATGCAAAATAGTATTTTATGCACTCATCTCAAGCCTGAATATATATGTTTAACATTACAGGCACTTGAATATGCAAAACAAAAAAAAACTTCCATGCATAGTGATATTATATGGGCGAATTATGTATACGTAAATATCTAAGCTACGAGTAAATAAAACGCATACCTCATTGTCTTGCCATCACCGGTAACTTCATCAACAGGGCTGTCAATCAAAGTAGCAAATAAATTAAGGATATATTTTAGAGAAAGTGCTACTTTTTTTAATGCAAAATAACATTTTATGCACTCATCTCAAGCCTGAATATATATTCTTAACATTACAGGCACTTGAATATGCAAAACAAAAAACTTCCATGCATAGTGATGTTATTATATACGCAAATGTTGTTTATGCAAACATCGAAGCAATAGGTAATAAAGCGCACACCTGATTGGTTTACCATCACCACAACCTTTGTCAACAGTGTTGTCAATCAAATTTGCAAACTAAGGCTTGATTTTAGAGCAAATACTACTTTTTTAATGCAGAATATCATGTTATGCACTCATCTCAAGCCTGAATATATGTTCGACAAGCACTTGAATATGCCAAACTGAAATTCTAAGTAAGCATACCTTTTTCCCTCAAAGTGTGCCAGCACTCGAGTAATACAGTCCCTAGACATGAATGGGGTTCCTATTTTCTTATCATAGAAGTTCATGCCAATAAATCTCCCACTGAAGTCAACCAGAGGCCCTCCAATCCCAGCCTAGCAAATAAAATGAACATTCAAGTAGTTTGCATGGAGAAGTTCTTATTTATATTAATGAAGATATATCATTTAGTACATCATGTGATGGATATGTTAACTAGGAATATCCGCAAGAGCAATACTAACCTTAGTGATCTTACAACTGGAGTACCTAAGACCTCTGTAATCAAGCATGCCTGACCAGTCGGTTCCTCTCCCACATGTAGCCATTAGGACTCCTGATTTGAAGCAGCGTCCCACAGCTACTACATTGGGATCTTTACGAGTTCTTTTAGGATCTTTACGAGTTTTGTTATTCCACCGATCTTCAAGACTAAATGAACGAAGAGGACGGAAATCCTTGACACCAACAAGAGCAACATTATGGTGTAAACTGGAATGTTGCAATATCCCCTCTTTGCGTTGTTTGTTTGGAAGCAAAACTACAATCTGCAAATGGCACTGTCAGAACTAAGCAGAATAAAGTAAGGACCACATTGTGAACCAACCTTCAAGTTTTCAGCAATCTTGTTTTCATCGTTAGGATCCCTAACCAAACTCGCCGAGGTCAGAATGATTGTGCATCCATTCCATTCAATAACTAAGCCTGAGCATGCAAAGAACCTTCTTTCTCCTGCATATATACGACAGTTCTCATTGATAATAAAGTTTAAACGTGGAATAGTATGTAGCATATTACTGTGAAATTACCACTGAATGAAGCCAGTGAGACAACAACTCGACTTAAGTTCTGAGAGACTGTTTTGCCAAGTTGGCTCCAAACACCTTTACTAGAACCATACAAGTCGCCAAAAGTCTCTTCAAATATATTAACCAATTTCAAGCCCTCTGTTCAATGATAGACGGCACAGTAGTTGTTAGTGGCAGAAGAATGCTGTAAACAACTGCATCCCAGGACCAACTTAAAGTACCAACTCACCAGTAGCTGCAGAAGGCTTTGGATAACTTAAGCAGTCTAGCTCCCCAGATCTGTCTATATCCCAAAATCGAACAAACCCATGAAGAAAGTATAATAAGGTTAGCTAATTAGCACCGAGGCTATGAGAGTACAACTATAAAAGGCTAAAACAGCTTCTAGTTATTATGAGAAAAAAAAGTAAAAGCTAAGTTTGCACCACTTGTGGAATCTTAAAAAACGATATCATTAGAAACACGGAGGAAATGGACAAAAGCAGAAATGATCTGACTGTGTACTTACCCCTTGGATAAGTGCAATAGGGCAAGGGCTGCACCTGTCTCTGTATTTTTACATGCCTGTGGAAAGACATAGTGAACTTGATATAAATTACATCCACATGCATAGAATAAAATGGACTAAAACAGCACTAGGCAACATCTACACAAATAGAATTGCAGAGAACAGAGAGATTTCCCTATACAAAGCATCTAGGGTCGCGAAAAGATCATAAATCCTACTACTGTTCACATTTTAAGTCCGAAAGAAAAAGCTTCTTTAAAAAATCTGCTAGCTTCAACATTGAAGTAATATGAGTGTTCTTGGGAGAGGCAGAAAAGAAGCAAGTTGTTATCTAAAGATAAACAATGAAAAGTGCAAAGAAATTACAAACACCACATATAAATCTAAAGAAGGAACAAAAATACTACTAGCTTCAACATTGAAGTAATTATTATAAAGGGACAAACAATGACAACTGCAAACAAATTCCAAATGCCATCCAAAAAGATATAAAAGGAACAAAAACCCACGATCCAGACTCTTGCACAATTAATAAGCCTTGAAAGCTGTTATGCAATCAATATAGCTTACCTTATGATTGTGCTCACTTATTACTCAAAAAAAAGATCCACGAAGGGCGAAATGAATTCAGGGATGGACAAACCATACGTAAGCAAAATAAATGGAAATACACAAGATATACCTGACCCTCTTAACTTTCTTTTTCGGCATATATTTCTCCAAACGTTTGATAATTATACTCCTTGACACGAAAGAAGTTCCTTCCCCAACCAGACAAAGGTTCATGCCAACAAAGTTCCCATCACAATCAAAAAGTGGCCCACCTTCCCAAGCCTAGGAAAAAATAGTGACAGGCAACAAGGGTAAAATTGGGACAAAAAGAAGATATGGAACAAGACGTACATGCGAAAAACATCAATTTTATGTCTCAGAGCTATATAGTTCAGTGCATATAGATCAGACCATGGTGCAAGTGTACCTCAGATATTTTACAGGTGGAGAGCATACACTGTTTACCATCTTCAGATCCACTTGAATCACCGGTCAGTATCCCAGTTGTGGCCATTAATGTGCCAGAATCAGCACGTGCGACAGCTACTACCTTACTGCAGGGAAGAAATTCCACCTGATGATCGAGATCCAAAGGACGAACACCAAGGGAGTAGATCGCTATGTTGACAAGAGCAATCTTCTGATCGAAATCATAGTCTCCTAACAAGCCTGTGGCAACATTGCCGTTGCGACGCACTTCAATCTATAATGGGACAGCAAGAGAAGAATACCAAATGGTGACACACTGACAGTTATCTTAAGCAAACAAGCAAAACAAGTGAAGCATGATCAGCAGCACCAACCTTCAAGCTACCACAGCCTTCTGCTTTCTTATCATTGTAAGCTCTAACCAAACTTGATGAAGTGAGAAAGCGTGTACCAAGAGGTTGGCGTTCTAATGCTATGCCCGAGCATGCAAATAACATCTTATGTCCTACACAAGATTGTAATTTTAATCGTCTATAATAGCAGCATTAAATTAAAATACGATAAAATAATTAAAGCTAAGAATACTAGAGTATGACAGCATAGTCACCATCAGACAGTGCAAGGGAGACAACATGTCTAGAAAACTTCGAAGTAACTTCTTTGCTGAGCTCACTCCAGACATTTTGGTCACAGTCTCTGAACTTGTCAATCGGTTCTTCCGAATTGATATCCTGATTTAGGTCGCCTAGTTAAAAACATGATGGAACACAATTGTGAGTGTTCGAAAAGAGCTGTAATAAACATATATAGAAAAATGAATTGACGGCAGACCTGCAATTATCAGATCAAGTGTCTCTCCTCCGCCATTGCAGATTCTTTTATTCTTTTTGGAGGTTTCTGCGACATTTTCCTTTAGATCATTACCAGCTCTCTTGATTTGCGGCATATTTGGAACACTGAAGCACAAGAAAACAAAATCCAAATGTTAACCCACAGCACAAGGTTGTGGAACAATCACAGACCATTAATCAAAGGGTCCCTAACATAAGTCTTATACTGAAACACCAACTCTCACACTTTCAGATATACTCCATAAGGCCACATTTGGAACATGGATAGGAATTCCAAAGGGTAGGATTTTCGTAGGAAAACTTTCCTTTCTGTCCTTTCGAACGCAGGAATAGAAAATGACTTTCACAGGATTCGGTTCCTATGCACGTTTCATAGGGAAGAAAACATCCAATCGAACCTCTTGGAAATTTCCTGCCTTCGCGTAAGAACACCCACCGATTTCACGTTAGGGTTAGGAAGTTAAACTTTGCACCTCGTAAGGACAGATTTAGATAGTTGCTGGTTATGCACCCAAAATTTGTAGATGTTAGCTTCAGGTTAACTAATCTCTGGATGACGAAAACCTGACACCTGAAAATTCAGTGTCCAAGGTTGCGGACGGGGTGGGGGACAGCAGATACGCGATGAGGAAGACGGGAACGGAGATGGCGGCGCTCGAGCGTGAGAGGCGGAGAAGGCGTCCGCGGTGACGCTAAGCTACGGCAAGGGAGCAGCTGTGTGGATTGTAGAGCGCGTGGGAGAGAGAAGGGGCCGATCGGGGAGGAAGAAAAGATTTGCTCCAACTGAATTGGTCCACCTCATCCCGTCACAATATGAGTATCGCAGGTCGATGGCAAACAAATGGTCGGACCAATGCGTTGCCGTCCATCTGGTTTCCATCACACGGCCGGTGATTCATTTTGCTTTCCACCGGGAAAAAAGGCTCATTAAATCTGTACCTTCCCCACATAAATAGCAAAAATGGCGCATCTGCCCAAATCGATCCCCAGCTCGACACCATCTCCTGTCGCCGCCACGGTGATTCTTCTCTTCCCACCGTGCCTCAACTCCCTCGGCAGCGCCGCACCATCCTATCCGACGCCGCGCTGTTACCCGCGCCTCCACTTGCATCGATCTGTGGGGCCGACTCCATAATGTTCCACCAGGGGGAATTGTCTTGGGGATCCCTGATCGCCGGTGGCGGCTTTGCCAGTTCCAAGGAGTGCATGAATCATGAAGGGTCAGAGGCGTTTTAAGCCATCTCCAACCGAGCGACCCAAACGGACGCGTTGGACCGTCCGTTGTGGACCGTTTGGGTGGCCGAGCGGACACCCGAACAGCGACCCGCATCCGCGTGTCTGTTTGGGTCGCACGCTGCGCCCAATGCGCGGACGCAGCGCATATGTAATAAAAAAACAAAAGGAAAAATGAAAAAGGAAAACAAAAAAAAATAAACTAGTGGTTAATTAAACTTAGCCCTATTTTGGGCAATTTTTACACAAAAGAAAGCCTTACATGGGCTTTAAACTAAAAAAAAAAGCAAACCCTAGCCAGGGTTTGCGAGCACGGTGGCCGCCGGCAGTACTACTCCCAGTAGTACTCGTCGTCATCGCCGTCGATGAGGACGACGCCCCTCGGAGGCGACGCGCTGTTCCGGCTCGAAACGCCGGAGGGCGTCGGGGTCTCCGGTCAGGGCGACCACTGCGCCTTTCCCAGGCGGAATGCGGGTTCGGAGGGCTCGCCGGCCTGCGCAGTCGTGCCCTCCGCGCGGACTCCTTCCGGAGCTGCTCCTCCGCTGCGGCCTGCAGCTCCGCCTCTAGCCGGAGCGCGGCCGGCGCTCCTCCTCCTCCCGCACCGCCTAGTGCGTGGCCTCCTCCTGCCGGCGCGCCATCTCGAGGAAGGCCCACGCCTCCGCCTGGGCGTCCTCCTAGGCCTTCCTGGCCTTCTCCTCCAGCGCGGAGGCGCGCAGCGTCTCGGCGAGGTGCGGCCATTTGGCCAGCTCGTCGAGGTCGCGCTGCTCGCGGGACGCCGCGAGCGCCGCCTGCAGGCTGCAGCTCCGAGTCGTCCTCTTCCTCCTGGGGCTGCGGCTGGGGCTGGGGCTAGGGCTGGTGCTGGGGCTGGGGCTGGTGCTGGGGCTAGGGCTAGGGCTGGGGCTGGGGCTCGTCGATGTAGCGGCCGCCGGGGCGGCGGCCAGCCCGCCTTGCAGGTGTGCGCGGCTGCGTGCGAGGCCGCGCCGTCGCGGACGTGAAGCACGTGTGCCGGCGCGCATCGTGCTCCACCTCGAACCACAAGTCCCAGTTGGGACTTGCGTCGTCGTACGCGGGGTCCTCCTGGAGGTCCGCCGGCAGCTGCGCGCGGCGCCTCCGGATCTCCGCGACGCGGGCGCGGCCGGAGCCCGGGATGGGCGGCACCGGAACCCGATCTGGGCTCAGGTGCCAGCCGTTGGGGAGGTGCACGTCCCCCCACGGCATTGGGACGCCGGCGTCCCAGAACATCTGCGCCACCGCAACGGTGACGTAGATCCGTTCGCGTCTAGGAGGAGCCGGCGGCCCTATGGCGAACGTCGCCGACGCGACTGGCCGGCTGCTGCCAGCCTCGTGGTCGTTCGCGGATGGGAGGAACTCACGCTTCGGGGCCATGGCGGCGCGGAAGCTCTAGCCCGCACGTGCGTGTGGCCGGAGTGGAGATTGGGGACTGGATAGGGACAGTGCCCCTCCCCCAGTCCACATTTAGTAGGACTGGGGCACCGACAGCTGGGCCAGCCACGCGGACCAAGCGGACACGCGAGGACGCCGCGGGCCATCCGCGGCCACGCAAACCCGGCCCAGCGTCGTTCCGGACGCCGCGGCCGTCCGCTTTTGCGGTGCGTCCTCGCGTTGGGCCGCATTTTTGTCCGGCTGGACCCATCCGGACGCGCGGACGCAGGATGGGTCGCCGCGTTGGAGATGCCCTTAACCTTCTTCTTTTTTTTTGTGGGGGGGGGGAGCCTCATTAATCAAGGCAAAGGAGTGCCATCCTGGTTACAAACTAAACGAGCATCCTCTGGAAACGAGCCAGATAGTGACTCATTATTAATGTTTCTACTAATATGCTTAAACACACACGATCTCACAGTGCACTCAGCCTACTTCACTTCATATACCAGCGCTAGGATGGAACGACCGGGACCAGGATCGTTGATCATCTGGATTGTTTCAAGGCAGTCAGTCTCCACTATGATCGGCTCGTCCGTCCATTGCAGGGCCAGTGTCAAACCTTGAATGCATGCTTTCAGTTCCGCCTCCAACGGACTACCACAAGGGGCCAAGGACCAGCAAGCTGAGCCTATTATGGTACCCGCCGTATCTCGAAGGATCATTCCAGCACCTCCACTGCTTTCTTCCCCTGTCCACGATGCATCAGTGTTCAGTTTAGACCATCCTGGCGGGGGCCTAACCCAGGGTGCCAAGATGGTTTTCGATGATGATGTCAGGTCAGCTTACGGCATAGCAGATGGTAGACTTCCCCTTCACTGGGTCCGCCAACGGATTTTGCTTGATGACCAGCAGAGAATATCGGGAGTTCCTAGTGGTGCCCCAAACAAACAGCTCAGCGCCGACGGGCACTTGATGATCCTTCTCAACATCGTGCTTATATGGATCTGGAGTTAATATATGGAAACATCGTGATTATAGGGATGTAGATTTAATTTCGTGAGAATATATGGAAACATCATGATTATATGGATGTTGAGTTAATTTCGGAAGCATATATGGAAGCATGTTGTTCTAGAAACCATCGAGGGAGTGGGGCAACACGATTATTAATGGAAGCTATATTTACGGGAGTGATTAACGGCACTAGCAGACTTTGTTATTCCAACGGAGAGAACGCTTTCAATCCTATGGCAAGTATCTGGTCCGATGAGAAACAAAATATCGGGAGTTCCTAGTGGTGCCCCAAACAAACACCTCAGCGCCGACGGGCACTTGATGATCCTCATCCGCGAGCTCGTTCGATCGCCGGCCTCCCCCATTTATCAGAGGGAACCGCTAGCACAAGTGGCCGCTAGTTAGGTTGGAGCTTTGGTTCGTCGCTAGCAAATGGCGGCGCCGGCGCAAGTAAAGGACGCCGAGGTGCTCCGGTTCATCGAGGAGATGACGAGCGACGTGGACTCCGTGCAGGAGCGCGTGTTGGCTGAGATCCTCGCCCAGAACGCCGGCACGGAGTACCTGAGCAAGTGCGGCGACCCCATGGACCGGGCCACGTTTCGCGCCAAGGTGCCGGTGGTGTCCTACGAAGCTCTCAAGCCGTACATCCAGCGCATCGCCAACGGAGACCGGTCGCCCATGCTGTCGACGCGCCCCGTCACCGACTTGATCGCCAGCTCCGGCACGTCGGGCGGCGAGTGCAGGATGCTTCCCAACATTCAGGACGTGGGCGGCCGGCTCCGGCATCTCAAGAGCCTCCTCATGCCAATGATGAACTTGTAAGTCCGCCACTCTTTCCATTCCGAGCGAGACCCGCGCGCTTTGCAGGCGCTCAGTATTTGGTACTCCATATATAGGCACCTCCCTGGTCTCGACAAGGGGAAGGCGCTCTACTTCCTGTTCGTGAGGCCGGAGACCAAGACGGCGGGTGGCCTCACGGTGTGGCCCATCCTGACGAGCTTCTACAAGAGCGACCGGCCGCACGACCCCTTGCATGACTACACAAGCCCCACGGCGGCCATCGTCTGCCCGGACACGTTCCAGAGCATGTACGCGCAGATGCAAAAGTTTTTCCAGAGCAAAGCAGCCCAACTCGGCGTCTCTGTTTTAATTCGCGCAAGGCAACCCGCTGTGTCACCTTCCCTCCCGCTATCAAGCTGCTCGATTCATGCGTCGTGTCCAACCACTTCAGCGCTGCCCTGTCCCGTTGGACCTCCTATCAGTAAACGGGGCCGGGCAGCTCCTCCCCGATCGATTAATTAGGTGGTGGCCTCCCTCACGCGCGCGCGGACGTACGTGACGGCCGCGCCCAGCTGTCACCTCCCCGATAATTAGCTGGACAACCAGGTAGCGTTGCGTGCGTGCGTGGACACGCTTTCTCAGTTGACGTATGGCTTCAACTCGGTCCATCCATTGATTCATTCATTTTAAAATGCACTTGGCTCGATCCACTTGCCCACGTGAACCTGATTTCATCCTTTTCACCGGCCGGGTCAAACGACCACTTCATGCTCAGCTCCATCTTCTCTCTCCGCTTTTTTCAACTACTCGTACAATCTCCCAAGAACAAGCAGCAGCAGCTAGCGGCCCGACCAGTGCCAAACAAACAAGTTTTTTTTTCCCTTCAATTGCTTTTTATTTATTCGTGAACGCGATGGATCCGCACTCCGCCGCCCGGCCAGTGCCAAAGCACCTGCGGAACATCGATTCTTATATAATCCATGCTCCAACGTGCATGCCTGCAACTCAACCTCACGAAACTCGTCCTAGGGTTGAAACCGTTAGGTCTAACCGAGAAATGTTGGTTGGTAGAGGAAGGTGTCCGACACCTGTCAGCCACTCTTCTCATGGCCGACACTGCCACCAATTCTCGAGGGTAGCGTACTCCCTCCGTCCACAAATAAGTGTACATGCGAGTTTTTCAAGATAAATTATAAAGTGGAGTAAAAAATAAATTGGAAACATGCATCTCCCCTCTTTAATTCTTTCACCTCCAATAAGCTAAGTGCATGTAGAAAAAAAATGAAGAATACGTAGTATGTGCTTAATATTATTGTGTTTGATTTTCGTGTGATGAGAGAGAGACGCAATTAAAGTGCATTGAAAAGATAGAAGTACACTCTTTTGTGGACAAATTTTAGAGCTAGATGTCCACTTATTTGAGGATGAAGGAAGTATGTCGTAGCCTCTTAGGAAACATCATGTCATTCAACCGCTCTGCGTGTGTGTTTTACCAATATGGACAACCTTCCTGCTAAGTTAAGGCTTGCTCCCCGTGTGCATGCATGGGCCGTTCATGCACGCCGGATTACTTTTTTTGATTCTTCATTGGTGCACACGAGTTGATGCCGGTGGACTACATCGGCGGCGTCGTGTGGCGTAGATGGTTGTCGTCGTGCCTACCTGGCAATGATTTGGCCATGCCTACCTGTCAGTTCTAGTTATACCAAGTTGACGTCGTGTGCCGATTGTTTATACTCCCGAATGTATATTCACGTTTGAGGTATATATGAAAATTGCGATCAAGAATACATGCATGTTGTTTTCTGTATGAGAAGAGGGCGCGAATTAAAATGAACGAGGATGATATGGCGGAATGCAAATACCATGCATGGAGTACTATTCACGTCTAGCTAGTTATGATGCATTCTCGCTAGTGAAATGGCAATGTCGCTAGTATTTTTTTTTTTTGATTTTTCATACTTGTATTAAAACAGTAAGGAAAACATTACAGGATCGGATACAAGCAGTAAGAAAAGAACAGGATACGAATCAAGGCACTGCTGCCTCACTCCTACACGAAGAACATCTAGGAAAAACCAGAAAAGTCCTTCGTCTTCCTCACGACCAAGAAGCAGGCAGACCTCCCGACGAAGCCGACGCCTGCAGAGTCGCACCACGGCGCCAGAAGAGCTCCTAGCCCAAAGGCGATGACGAGCCGCAACATCCACCAGCTCCAAAGAACTGGATCTAAAGCCAAAGAGAGGAAATCGGCCGGGGACGCACCCCGAGCAACTTCCGCGCCGGAACTGGGCCCAACGGCAACCCACCTCCGAGGAAGTGGCCAGAACCCTCACCTGCAAACCACGCAACCCAGCAGCAGCAACCACCAGCTCCACCCACCCGCTCCTCCCCCCGCCACCACGGCCGGCCGGAGACCACGGAAAAGCAGAGCAGCAACTCGCATCCACCACACTCCCAAACAAAGCACAGCACCTCACAAGCCCAGCACCATCGCGGGAGGAGACGACGGCACAGCGAAGACAGGGCCGGAGGACCATGACCCCAAAGCAGACAGCCGCCGCCGTCGCCTCATCAGCCGTCTGCAGGGGACGGAGACTCGACAGAGTCGCAGATCTCCGAGAACCAAAACATGCCAGCCCCGCGACGACGCCCCAAAAGACGACGACGCAGAGGAGAAGAGCCAGCACCACCACTTCCCACTCCGGCAACACTTCCACCTCCAAAGCGCCGCCGGCAGGAAACCTAACTGCTCTATTTACAGGGCACGGTCGAGATCCGGGGTTCCCCCACCCTCCCGCCGCCAGAGCGGCCGACAGAGGGAGAGGGAACCCGCGGTTCGCCGTCGAGGACGAAGGAGAAGACGAGATTCGCCTCTCTCTACTGTTCACGAGGGAAACGAGGGGAACGGTAGATCACACGAACCGGACTACCCACGGATCGCCAACAACAAAATAATCTGAGCCGTCTACGACCTATAGATCCAACTGCTCCAAACTCTACGCTCAGTTAACGAAAAAGGAATACCAAAACGCACGCGCCCAATGCCAATTAATCTAGCATTAATACTTTTGTTACAAAAGAAAATTAATTCTACAAAATGATTAATTCTCCTTGGACGGACCAGGAGCTTAATTAGGATAGCCTAGGGAACGAGCACAGGCACGCACATCTTGCACTTCCCGACGCACCTCGGGAACATGCGGGAGGCCACTCACGAAGACACCACCATTGTCCATTGCACCACACGGAGTCTTGCCCACTCACCCCAACTTACGCATCTCTCCTGGAGCCCCTCGCTCCCCAGAACGCCGCTGCCCGCTGATGTTCCTCTCTCGCGATTCCCCTCGATCCAGCGCCGCCGGGCCTGCCGGCCGCCGCCATGCCTCCCACCGGTACTACGCTCTGCATC
The DNA here is from genome assembly GCF_022539505.1 of Lolium rigidum. Classification (NCBI taxonomy): domain Eukaryota; kingdom Viridiplantae; phylum Streptophyta; class Magnoliopsida; order Poales; family Poaceae; genus Lolium; species Lolium rigidum. Next base: position 239,382,628 of record NC_061512.1, on the reverse strand, counting down.
CCCTCCTCCCGGCGAATGCGCATCACCCACAGACGAGGGACGCACTGGACCATCCGCGCCGGCCGGCCGCCATGCCAGCACTCGTCCTTATTGCCAAGGGCAGCAGAGCTCATGTACGGCGCTCTCGGCGACGTCCGCGGCCGGCCTACATGCCGGCATGGCGGCGGGGATGAAAGGTGTACGAGGCGGCGGTTGCCTTCGCAAGTAGTTGTTGCCGTCCTCCATCGGCAGAAGCTGCTGGCCTGCTGCTGCTGCCATCCTCGCCAACCTGTTGCTGCCGGTGAGCCATCTCTTCTCCTCCTACATGTACCATTTCCTGCTGAAGACTGTCTCTTTTTTCATGTTGCATTCACCGTGTAGGTAGTAGAGAGAAGAAAATCATGCATGTGCAAGATGGAAATCCGATTCACCTAATCGGAAATTCTGGTGTGCTTAGGCACTACTGAGTACTCCCTCCATTCTCTTTTAATTGACTCAGATTTAGTACAACTTTGTACTAAATTTGAGTCAATTAAAAAAGAACGGAGGGAGTACATGCGTAGCAAATAAATGTGCTACTTTCACTTCGATTGTTGGTTGTATGCATAGGCACTAGTGATGGAGCTTGCATATTTGATTATTTTCAGGTTCAAAGCGGCTAGCCGGCGGGTTGAACTTGCCGTGTATGATTGGCGGCAGGGAGGAAGAGAATCAGAGATAATGGCTACTTGCCCGGGCAGCTTCTACTGCTGCCAGCAGTTCATCTAAGCTGTTGTCAATGTCTTCCAGCAACCACCTCCCCGAGGTGCTGCCGGTGCCCATGTCTCCAAGCTCATTTTGTTATCAATAACTCCAATCAGCGGCGGTGCCAGTGAGCTCTATTTACTCAATCAAAGCTTGTTTTGTGCATAGTAATTATCCAGATGATCTAAAAGACTAAAAGTTCATATTCTTTCTGCATCAATCATTCAAAATTGAGCACTTGGTGTTTCAGTAAAATTAAGTTGTGCTACTGGCCTTGGAACTTGTTAGGCTGGTGCATGTTGTACATCTCATTTATGTTACATTGTTTAGGCAGCCATGTGGCCAAGTTTGCAGCGTGCTCCTTAGGTGTTAGGATTTGCACCTAGATTGTCTGACTTAAACAACATAATGCACCTAAATGTGGTTTTTTATTCTGCAAACACCTGCCAAGTTCATAGATGCTTACTGCATCCCAACTCCCAAGCCTTCAATGAATGGAATATGATATCACAAACAGTCAAATGTCTTATCAAGTTGCATGTTTAGCTAGTACCTATGTTTTCCAAAAGAGATACTGCATTATCTTCTATTTAGGATTTTCAGTGTCACTCGAGATCTTATTTAGTTATGGAACATAAAGAATTACAACGGCGCCATGGTTTCAAAATATTTGGTCAAGTTTATTCCTTCAAGATTGCGGAGTGCTATTCAATAACAGTTGTTTTATGTTGTAAACTTATTTAACACTGTAGAGAATAAAAGTACAGAAACAATCGTTCTAATTCCTCCCATGTGCTATTTGTTAGAACAATCAAAATTCAATCAGGACTTCGAAATTTCAAAAAACGAAGAACATTGTAGGTGCTATGAAATAAACGTTCTCAATTTTTCGGATTGTTTGCTACTTGTTATGACTGCATAGTGCCAAGTTCATAGTCGTTTCTGTCTCGGTTTCCGTGGCGGCTCAGCAACCGTGTGTTGTTATGCCGGTGGTGTTGGCGATGGAGTCGCCTCTGCCACAACCCCAAGTGGTATACGTGTGGCGGTGCTGGCTCACTTTATGGTTTTGTTTCTTGAGGTTACTTCTTATGAAATCTATCTGAAATGTTTCAGTTCGTCACCTTTATTTTTCTTGTATACCATCTTTGATATTCTAATTTAGCCACTGTTTATTTTATTCTTTTGCAGGATATCATCTTTCTTAAGTCGATATTTCCATCGGAAAAGCGTATTGATTTAGTAGATTCAGGCACAGAAGTTATTACACCTGAGCCAACTCAAGGGGAGTTGGCAAGTGTAAGAGACAAAGAAGAAATATCTTCCATATTTCTAGAAGTATGCATAAATAGGACGATAATGTTACATATGTATATATGTACTTTAGGTACACTTAAGTGAGCATCTATTTCATCCTAAACATGAGAGTCGTTGGCAGAAGATAGGCAAAATGGAAGTTGTATGTAACATAACCATTCTTATTGTTGTATTGATAAATTTGCAAATGCTTACAATTTTTGCATACCTCTGGAGATGCACAGTCAATCAAGTAGGATACAACTCGGAACATTGTTTGGTTTTCAGCAGAAGGAGCTTTCCTCCAGGAAAGGAAAGGAAAGCATATAATGCTTCCATGTCCGAAAGAGAGAAAAATGGCAAAAACTAGAGATGCGCTCAACCATTCACGGAACTGGTCCAAAAGGGAGGTGAATCAAGAACGCGGCAATGAAGGGCTGCTTATCCACCACATGTTACTTATTACTTTATGTTTTACTTATTCTATGCATTACTTTGTGCACGAATTTGGAAAAGGGAGGTGAAATTTTAGAAAAGCAAAGAAAAGGGAAAAGGAAGAAAATGGGTCAATGTTGTTGATATGCCTAGGTTAGAGATTAGAACCTATAGATCTTTCCCATCATGGAACATAGTGGTTATTTATCTCATTGTTTGCTTTTAGGTTAATTTTTCTTTCCGAACTTTCTCCTAACATAATGTTCTTCATGTCACCTGTCAACGTTAGAAATAATGTTATTTCCCATCACTTGCTTCCTTTGTTTGGACATGCTGATTTGCTTCTTACTCCTATGATACTTTTTTGACCGCATCTTAGAATTATCATGATGGAACTTGAGAATAAATTTAAACGTTATTGTACTACTAATGTGATCTGTAGTTCTGAAACTTTTTGCAGCATGTTGGAATCCTCATAGGAAAACAAAGAGATTTAGATCTCATCATACTTTTCTGACCTATCATGTTTACTGTTTCTGTAGTTTTGTACTTAATTAACTATATGTGTTGAACAGGCTGCCCTTGCATATGGACCTTATGACTACAGTCACAAATGCATCAATTTTCTCCTCAAGCGGAAGTTTATGGTGCCTATCCTTCTACATACCCATCGCAGGTACTCCCTCTGGTTCAAACTAATTACCCAAAAATGGTTGTATGTAGATATGTTTTACTGTATAGATACATCTATTTTTTGGGCAATTATTTTGAACCGGAGGGAGTATCAAATCTTGTTTCCATCTACATTTGCAAAATGCTTGTGTAAATTAAATAGGTCATATATAGTTATACATACATTTTTTTTTCTAGAAACATTATGTAATGCAACTATATTTATGTACATGGTAGGTTGTGAATTGCTTCTTTTGGGGAAAGTTAATCCTGGAAAAGATTCCTTCCACATTTTACCACTTCATGCGTAAATAGATGAAGTAGTAGTGACCACATTAGTCCACCAGTTGAATAGAACATGCTATCATCTTTATTGTGCTTTGCATATTATATACATGTGAGATATTGTTAACATGCTATATGAAGAAATCATGTCTAGGCTGGAGTGCCATACTTTGTTTGTTGTCCTATTTTCTGGGTCATTTGATTTCTCTCCTATTTACACATACTTTATGTGGATCGAACGTTAGCCATGGTAGCCATCTATGTCTTGGTGATTGTCCTCTTGCGCCCACCCTTGAGCAGACGTCCATGGCAATATTATGTCAGTATGTGTCTTGACCTTGGAAGGAATTCTTGAAGCCTGAAGGGAAACATTCATGGAAGGACTATATGTATTAAATAGTTTCTATATGTAAGAAAATATGAAAAGTCTTATGAGTGACTACTAGCCATTTTGTGCCTAAGCTTCAGATTGCTATTTTACCTATACTAAGTGTGGTTCTTGTTCTCTGTTTTGGCCGCGCTTGATCGATTGTTGCCTATTTCCTCCTGCTATGTACTTACCGAAATGAAATCAAATTGACTAATTATCTGAGTCGATTTGTACAGGTGTTTTTGCGAGCTAGGCAAAAAGACACCCCTGCAACATGTTGTGTCCGGTGGAACCTACCTCCTACCAGTTTCTTCTTGACCATGGTGCTGATCTCCATCCGGATTCCGGCAAGTGAAGAGGGTGCTACTATTCTTCATCTCAGTGCTATTGAAGGTACAAGGCCTGGATAAGATGTTCTGGGTTTCTTTCATTAATTACCTGAATTGTCAAGGTATGTGTGCGTCCTTTTGATACCTCACCGCCGTCATCATCAAGGTCAACCCATATAATTCCGATGATTCCTCCTATATTGCTCTGATTAATAATTGCAGTACGTATTGCATTACTTCTCTCTGTGTTCAATATCAATAATATGAGCATTGGGAGTAGGAAATGGCCCCTGGCTTCTCTCCATCGTCCAGATACCAACATGCATCTGTAAGATGTCATTCAATCCCCATACATATTTCAGAAAATCTTGTTTTCTCCGTCTAAAATGCATCCTAAGTTCCCTGCTGTTAGCAATAATCTTTCCTAGTGTTAGGTGTGTGAGTCAAATTAGTAAGAGTCCACGTGAGTAGTAGTTTTGGTTAGTCCAGATTAGCTAGGTGAGTTCTGGTTGTGTTAGCTAGAGTAGGAAAGTACTTGTCCGTGTAGAAGTTGATGTCCGGGTCAGTTTTGAGCAAGAGTTCAAGTACGAGTAGGATTAGATGTTGTTTGGGTCGGTTGGCTGGCCGTGTATTTATACACACCAGGTCATGGTTATTGTAACACCACAGAATCAAAGTTGTATCAAGAAAACAGAAAAGAGAAATAAAGAGGAAAATTATAGGGTGCAACACACACCCTTGGCCAAAGTTTTTTCGTGTGCGTGTTTTTGCCTAGTTTCATGTGATCGATCCGTGGGAAAATCCCAACAATTGGTGTTAGAGCGAGGTTAAATATTTGAAGCTACGCTTGCCCCGGGGAGGCGGCCCTACTAGCGCCTCGGGGCAGGCGGATGTTGCTCGGCGGAGCGGCCGGGTGGAGATAGCGAGCAAGCTATCGTCAGCGAGGCAGCGGGCGATCGTCGCTCAGTTGAGCGACAAGGAGGTGACGACAGGGTGTTGTCGTTGGCGAGGCGTGGTGGTGGATGATTGTTGATGGGAGAGGTGGTGCCGAGGTGCGGTACCGGGAGTCTCGTCAAGATCTTTGTCCGCGAGTTTTGTCAAGGTCATCTTCGGAAGAGTCCGATGAGTCAAAGAGTCAAGTGTCTGCACGTCTACACGTGTGGTTGTTGTCGAGTCCGTGAGTCGTCGTTGTGTCCAAGTGCTTGTCTCTGTGAGGATCCATTGCAGTTGATGCGTGTGGAGGTTGAGGGACTGTCCGGGTGAGGGATATCACAATGGGCGAAGACGCAACAAGAGGATAGCGGGTAGCTGTCAGTGTGCCTCAACCAAATCATCTATGTGTCTCGACGAGAGGATCAAGGTCAAGTATGAAGGGGGCGGTAAACCAGTGAAGGGGAGTCTCTTTATTGAGGACCTGTCTCTACATGAGGCTGGACTGGATGGTGTAGTCCACGAGGTAGTCGGCATGTATTACGCTAGGGTGGACGGTGTGTTCCACGGTTGCTAGCGTGGCTGGGTAGTCCGGATCATGCTTGAATTGTTCCGTAAATTCGCCAAGTTGAATTTGGGGAGAGCCAATTCAACTTGTCGTGGAGCGAGAACTAGACAAGACGCAGATATGCAAGGTGTCGAGATCGGAGGAGCATCGAAGACGAAGAGTCAAGATTAGGGAGAGATTGTTAGCAATAATCTTTCCTAGTGTTAGATGTGTGAGTCAAATTAGTAAGAGTCCACGTGAGTAGTAGTTTTGGTTAGCCCAGATTAGCTAGGTGAGTTCTGGTCGTGTTAGCTAGAGTAGGAAAGTACTTGTCCGTGTAGAAGTTGATGTCCGGGTCAGTTTTGAGCTAGAGTCCAAGTTTTGAGCTAGAGTCCAAGTACAAGTAGGATTAGATGTTGCTTGGGTCGGTTGGCCGGCCGTGTATTTATACACACCAGGTCATGGTTATTGTAACACCGCAGAATCAAAGTTGTATCAAGAAAACAGAAAAGAGAAATAAAGAGGAAAATTATAGGGTGCGACACGCACCCTTGGCCAAAGTTTTTTCGTGTGCGTGTTTTTGCCTAGTTTCATGTGATCGATCCGTGGGCAAATCCCAACACCTGCAGCATCATTTATCTTTAATAGCTTGCAACATCATTCCTCTTGAAATGCCAATGTAGCTAATTCCTCTGTAGCAGTTAACGCTGGTGGATCCATGCATACAAATTATAAATCTCATTCCTAACCAAAATTTCAAAATTTGCAACATATCATAGTTCTGAGAGTTTTCCCCATGTTTGGAAAAACAACAGAACCTTGTCAACTGTTGACTATCAGAATGATTATGTCAATTTTGCCTAAAGAAAATCTGGTATGTTAACTACTTTTTAGTTGTCATTATTTCATTTTAGGTGCGCCCCTCCGAGGACGTCATGGTATGGAGGTGTTCGGTGGTCTCCGTTTGGGACAACACCATGTCCTTACGAGTGAAGCGTTGAGCCGCATCGACGAACAAGTCCAAGCTCAACGCTGCGTCGCCAGTCTACTTCGCGGCCGCTACCTGTACATCTGAACAAGGTATATCTCACAGGTTCATGCCTTCCCTTCTTGCTTGAGGGCATTATTTTGGAACTTTATCTGTGCTTAGGTGTTGTAGAAAGTATGATTCATCATCCAGAAAGTGAGATATATGTGCCTTATAGCGCTTATTGCTTCAAACAATTTATTCATGATCTTGTATGGCAAGATCATGATAGAACTATGCTTCTGTAGTCTTGTAGTCTGTAATGTATTGATGTGCAATTTTTTTTGTGTGTTCAACCCTCTTCTACAACATTTATAAGATTACGTCCAGTCAATATTCTTCAACTTTTAGCAGGCTGAATACTACCTCTGTATTAAAACAATCCTACGAGAAAATAGTATGAGAGTACCACCTATTTTAGTATTCCTCGAGTCAATTTTACGAGAAAGTACTTGTTTCTTATTAAATAAATACTTGAATTGCCGAATATCACAAAATTCCCGTAATGTTCCTGGTTAATGATGAATATGTTCTACCAGTTTCTATTTGTTATATCATTTCTCGTTTCTGTATGTATAAGCTCTACGCCACCTGACATGTTACTAACTATTATGTTTTTCCAGGGGCTGAGTAAAAGATGAAGCTGCAGTCGTCAAATGCAGGTATGCTTTTCTCTTAGGAATAGACCTAGCTTTTTATAGAATTATCATGACATGAGCTTCCTATAATTCACAAGTGGGCATTGTCCAAAGCATTCTGATATGATTTGGCCTATGCCTTTGTAGAAGAAACGGTTTTTATATGTTGCTTTTCAAAAATAATCCTATTGTTGTTAGTTTTCCTAATTCTTCTTTTAATACAGAAAAGAATTTTCCTGTAGAAATATTGTACTTCTTGTATGTCCTATCATATATTCATGAATTATGTTGGTGAGATTTATTTGTTCTTGCTATATAATGGATCAGATATTTGCTTGGAGTAGTTGTTGATCCAATCTGGATGTCATGTAGTTGATTTGCCATGTGCAAATATAAGTATAGCAGCCACAGTTACTCTACTAATAGTTGATCCAACCTTAGTGTTGTTTTATTGAATACCATGTATAAGGAGTAGCACAACAACTACTAATAGTTGATCCAACCTTAGTGTTGTTTTATTGAATTTCCATGTATAATGAGTAGCACAACAGCTACTAAGATATCAATTTGGACCCGACTTGCCATATATTCTTGTGATATTCTCTGTATTTTCTTTTCCACAAAGTTAATCATCTGTTCTCCTTCTTTTCGGTGAAAAACTGAACTGCGTGAATGAAGTGTGAGATTAATTAATATCCTCTTAGTTTACGTGGCAGGGCAGAAAGTAATCTCATTAACAGCAGTGACTGACTGGGCATCTGAAGGTAGAGTTGGTGTCACATCCATGCGAAGAGGGAGGACCTGGATGGGATGCTGGAGTAGGTGAGGGGCTCACAGAGAGTGTCTCGCAGGATGGCGCCATGGCCGCCGGAATGGTGGATGGGTACTTACTGGCGGAGCAGAAGGCAGTGGCCAGGAAGAGGGTTCTATGCGCAACTGTGACAAATGGTGCCTTCTTGCAGGTGACCCCGATACTTCTGATATACTTGGTCTCCTGTCCATATTCAGTAACCTGTGACTTTGCCATTGCTTGTAAATAGTTGTTTTCTCGTGATTTTGCTGGTGCTTGTAGAATGTAGATACATTTCAATAATTCATATTTTTTAGAAGTAATTGATGTGTTGCTGCATGGTTAAAGTCTTACTACTGTTTCCAACATTAAGTGTGCTTATTTTACACTTGAGAAACTTCATTCCGTTCTTTTGTTATATGGTATAGAATTAGAGTCCTTCACTATTTTCTCACCTAATTCACGTGTAGATACTGGTTGTCATTTAAAGAGATGATCATAACAACAACATATTGATAAACTACAGAACTAAAATTGAATTTTTGGCACCTGTTTTGGCTATCTTTTGAAAATTTGTAATTTGGTAACTCATGAGGAGCCACACGCTTATTACTGGCTATATGGCTATTCTCAAACTTCTCACCTGTTTTGACTTCTGAACATCATACATATGATTCTCGTTAACCTGCTGCCAATTGTATGTGCTTTACTTTTCTATGTTCAGGTTAGGGAGATCTATTGACTTGTACCAAACTTGTTCTCTGGCTTCTAGTTGTTTTCATGAAACCTGAATGGATGGTACTAAATTTTAGCTATTTATCTGAAAAATTATCATGTGTATGAAATATCTAACTAAATTTCTGAAACGTGATGGGAGCAGAATCAACATGGGAGAGAACATGGAAACATATGAAATCACCAGGCATGGTGCTCCTCTGCAGCCTCATGGTGGTGGTGACAATGGTGTCCATGGGGTCGACCATGGCCTTCTGTAGCGCGGTCATAGGCCATGGTTGCCCTCTCCGCTACCTCTTATACCTTTGGTCGGTGCCCTTGCCACCTTGCGATGGCGCCCGCAGTTTCGTAACTGTTGTCGCCTCACGTCCGTCCCGGTGAGTTCTATGTGCCTACTCTCTCCTCTGTTCTCCCACTTTTGTTCTGCGAGCATGGCCTTCTTGCCATGTCGGTTGGCTCTTAGGCCGTCCACCGAGCCCTACCCTGTCCTGGCTCGATGGACGATGATGATGTGCTAATTTTTGGTGATAGTTTTAATTGAATATTGGTCATTTACTCTATGTAGAAGTTGATCTCTAGTTTGTGATTTGAGGTCTAGGGCAAAGTAGTCAATATAATTCATGAACTTTGTGCTAAAGGCCATTTCTTGTTACTTGACATTATGGATTCGTGTTGTGTAATCTTAATCAAATTTTGTTTTGGGAGAATAACTCCTTTATTTGCCGTGGTTTTGTTCTGATGATAACATGTATAAGTACAAAATATTAGTGCATTTGATCTTAACTTATTAATCCTGCATGCTAGTATTATTGCTTCACTCAATTTGTTTTCAGTGTGAACTGAATTTCACATTTTCTCGGGTTTACTCATGTTTATGACTATTCATACAATTGCTTATGAGCATATCCATGCATGCTTTTTTCCAACATGAGTAGTACCTGCATATTTTATGCCATGGGCTATTACTGTACAGAGTTTTCTAATTAAACTGTCAAACTGAAATGTATTTTCTCATTATGGAGTAGTGTACAAGTTTACTTATGTTTCAGTTATTCATGCTATGATCCTGCAGTTACTATGACCCTTTGGAAGTGTGTCTGCCCTCATATCCACATTGGAAACTCAAAATTTAACAGTATTTAATATAAATTGCTATCATCGTTTCATTAGGAGCAACACCCAAAAGAAGTGCTCACCGTAATGGGTATGTACCAAGCATTACAATTTATCATGTGAAGAGCCATTTGTAGGTAAAGAAGTTCTCTTTGCGTGGAGAGTTAGATAATAAATATTTATCTGCCCACTAATACTTTATTTCCCTTATTGCTTGTGTAGAAGTATTGTCTTGCAAAGTACATACGAGAATCTCCTGCTTAAGGTGAATGCCCTTCTATGCTTTATTCCCTTTTTCTAACACACTTCCTTTCTTGTTTTCTGTCAATAGTGTGAAATCATTCTCGTCACCGCCCCTCCACCTATAGACCTCCCCCCTGACTGCAATGCTTCCGCACTTGGATTCTCGCCGGAGCCCTCATGCTAGCGCCGCCGCCATGAGGTCTTGTTGTTGACTCCGCCCCCAGGCGTGAGGCTGCCTCTCCTCTCTTTTTTTTGCTCTTTCTTCTAGACAGTCACATGTTAATCTTTCTTTTTTGTCCATGTTAATATATGTAGATGTTTGCAACGCGTAGTGTTACCTTAGTGTAATTGTGAACATCTACTGCTTCATCTTGCTTTTCGTGAGGACGAGTTGTGTCCTATTGTAAAATGTTGTTAATGGAATCTAGGTCAACATCGTGTGAGTTGTAGATGCTCATAAAGGACCATCACACATATAGTTGGGAGACTAATCTAATAGTAGGGCATGTCATTATAACCCTTTTTCGTCTGTCATAATTTTGTGTAGGTTGTATGAGCTGCATTCTGCTGTTACTATGGAGTTGAAGTCAAGCAAGTGAGCTGCTACTGGATATTGGTATATGTATTCTCCTGCCATGTATCTTCTTGATTCAAATTATGATCTTGATAAAACATATATAGGTTGAATGTATGTAGGCTGCAATAGCCAGGTTTGGCTGAACAAAGTGGGCCATGCCAACAGTTTTTAGCAGATGCTAGTTTATTGTTTGGAAGCATGATCTGTGAATTGTGAAACTGTTCATGTGTTCAACCTTTGGTTCCTCATATTGTTTCCTGAATGATTTGATTCTTGGCTTCATCAATAAGCATCAAAGCTTGGTCACATGTAGAAGTATCAACTTGTAGTATTATTTGACTTGGGATGGTTATGCGGAGAAGTATCAACTTGTACAAGAACTTGAAACTTTGTTATTATTGTCTGGCAATATCTTGCAATCTGCTCGATCAGTGATGGGACAGCTGGTTGCAGATATTGGGTCTTGGACTGGTGGTGGTTGTCAGACTGTTGTTAGATCAATGGCCCTGAGTGTTGTGTGTGGATGCATTTGTTGGTTCTTATGGCTGTGCGCATCGATTGATGCAGAGGCCGGGGCTATGCTTCCATATCTAAAAAAAATTGTTGGTTCTTTCTTCGTAACACGTTACTGATCCGGCAGTAATGGCCATCACCCGCTAGACATATTGTTTACATTGCTAGATCATTTGGGCGTGAATCACGTGCAATAGAAAATTTCTTTAATCTAGATTTCTTGGTTTCTTGTTTTGCAGGTGATGGATGGACTGGGCCACTAAGTGTCATCTTCAACCAGCGGAGAACAGCTTCTTCATCTGCTTTGATCTTGGCACTTACGATATGTGCTGACCAGACCAGCGGTAGCCAGACGTGGCGCTGGAGCTTCTTCATCTGTTTTGATCTTGGCACTTACGATATGTGCTGACCAAGTATCGTAGCAGTATGACATTTCATAAGTGTAGCCAGTGTTATAAACATATATGCCCCTGAACAGTTTTTAGTTAAACTCAGTGCGTCTGAGCTGAATATTGTATCTCTATATATGTCACAAGTGTTGTGCTTTATGCACCATTATTATCATGTATTTGCTGCTTGATCGAAATTTCCACAAAAATAGCCATGTCCATGCCAAAAACGTTATTAACTTATGAATTATTTGATCAACCATTAACCATTTCTTGACAATTATCAGTTACTAGCTGGCACGTACGTATTATTTGTTGAGCAAAGAAAAATTGGGCTCAGTTAAAGAAGAACATGCAAGAGAAAGCCAGTGAGATTCAATCCAATTCAACGGGTAGCAAGAAGCGAGTGACACACCTTTTATCTCCTATTAGTTATTACGTGATGAAAACCATAATCAGAAGGTAAATCAATACCCCATCTCAGAAATCACGTCTCAATACATTGGAACTGGATATTAATAAATTGACGCACTCAATTTGTGTTTAGTTTCATTTGCTGATGCAAGAGGGTACGTGAGTTTTTAAACTGCTTTTTGTATAATGTCCTTCGAAAGAAATAGATTTATTGAGCTACCGGGTAACTACGTTTGCCAGGAAAATGCACAGAAACCCAAGCACGCTGGAAAAAATAAAGCCTTTTGTGGCGTAGATTACTAAAGCATATCCCAGTATATTCATCACTGACGACCAGAGAACCCAAGCGTCTGCAATGGCTCCTAATCTATCAATGATTAGAAAAGCATGCAGAGAACCGAGGCGTTTGCCGAATGGTTAACGCCAACAGGAAATGAAGTAGGAGATGCCATGTCATCGATCCATGGCACTTTGTATCTGGACCCTACATCCTTTCCACTCATGGTTGATCATGGATCTCTCTTCCCTCCAACTTTGGCTCTATAAGTAATAGTCCATCGTCACAGTCCGCGTGCGGGGAACGCGTGTGACTTAGACTTTGACTTTTACTTGTCGAGGAGAGAAGAGAAAGCGCCATGGTCGGTCGCCCGATCGAGGAGGAAGAAAAGATTTGCTCCAACTGAATTGGTCCACCTCATCCCGTCACAATATGGTAGGTAAACACTCAGTATCGCAGGTCGATGGCAAACAAATGGTCGGATCCAATGCGTTGCCGTCCATCTGGTTTCCATCACACGGCCGGTGATTCATTTTGCTTTCCACCGGGAAAAAAGGCTCATTAAATCTGTACCTTCCCCACATAAATAGCAAAAATGGCGCATCGTGTGGATGCCCAAATCGATCCCCAGCTCGACACAATCTCATGTCGCCGCCGCCACGGTGATTCTTCTCTTCCCACCGTGCCTCAACTCCCTCGGCAGCGCCGCACCATCCTATTCGACGTCGCGCTGTTACCCGCGCCTCCACTTGCATCGATCTGTGGCGCCGACTCCATGATGTTCCGCCAGGGGAATTGTCTTGGGGATCCCTGATCGCTGGTGGCGGCTTTGCCAGTTCCAAGGAGTGCATGAATCATGAAGGGTCAGAGGCTTTTTAAGGCATCTCCAACCGAGCGATCCAAACGGACGCGCTGAGCTATCCGTTTTGGACCGTTTGGGTGGCCGAGCGGATACCCGGACAGCGGCCCGCGTTCGCGTGTCCGTTTGGATCGCACGCTGCACCCAATGCGCGGACGCAGCGCATATGTAATAAAAAAACAAAAAGGAAAATGAAAAAGGAAAACAAAAAAATTAAACTAGTGGTTAATTAAACTTAGCCCTATTTTGGGAAATTTTTACGCAAAAGAAAGCCTTATATGGGCTTTAAACTAAAAAAAAAAAGCAAACCCTAGCCAGGGTTTGCGAGCATGGTGCCGGCCGGCAGTACTACTCCCAGTAGTACTCGTCGTCGTCGCCGTTGATGAGGACGACGTCCCCCGACGGCGACGCGCTGTTCCGGCTCGAAACGCCGGAGGGCGCCGGGGACTCCGGCCAGGGCGACCACTTCGCCCTTTCCCAGGCGGAGTGCGGGTTCGGAGGGCTCGCCGGCCTGCGCAGCCGTGCCCTCCGCGCGGACTCCTTCCGGAGCTGCTCCTCCGCTGCGGCCTGCAGCTCCGCCTCTAGCCGGAGCGCGGCCCGACGCTCCTCCTGCGCCAGGAGCGCGGCCCGGCGCTCCTCCTCCTCCTGGAGCGCCGCATGGCGCGTGGCCTCCTCCTGCCGGCCCGCCATCTCGAGGAAGGCCCACGTCTCCGCCTGGGCGTCCTCCTGGGCCTTCCTGGCCTTCTCCTCCAGCGCGGAGGCGCGCAGCGTCTCGGCGAGGTGCGGCCATTTGGCCAGCTCGTCGAGGTTGCGCTGCTCGCGGGACGCCGCGAGCGCCGCCTGCAGCTCCGGGTCATCCTCCTCCTCCTGGGGCTGGTGCTGGGGCTGGGGATGGGGCTCGTCGATGTAGAGGCCGCCGGGGCGGTGGCCAGCCTGCCTTGCAGGTGTGCGCGGCTGCGCGCGAGGCCGCGCCGTCGCGGACGTGAAGCACGTGTGCCGGCGCGCATCGTGCTCCACCTCTAACCACAAGTCCCAGTTGGGACTTGCGTCGCCGTACGCGGGGTCCTCCTGGAGGTCCGCCGGCAGCTACGCGCGGCGCCTTCGGATCTCCGCGACGCGGGCGCGGCCGGAGCCCGGGATGGGCGGCACCGGAACCCGATCTGGGCTCAGGTGCCAGCCGTGGGGGAGGTGCACGTCCCCCCACGGCATTGGGACGCCGGCGTCCCAGAACATCTGCGCCTCCGCAACGGTGACGTAGATCCGGTCGCGTCTACGAGGAGCCGGCGGCCCCATGGCAAACGTCGCCGGCCCGACTGGCCGGCTGCTACCGGCCTCGTTTAATAGGGACAGTCCCCCTCCCCTAGTCCACATTTAATAGGACCGGGGCACCGACAGCTGGGCCAGCCACGCGGACCAGGCGGACACGCGAGGGCGCCGCGTGCCATCCGCGGCCACGCAAACCCGGCCCAGATTTGGGCCGGGTTTGCGTCGTTCCGGACGCCGCATTTTTGTCCGGCTAGACCCATCCGGACGCACAGGCGTGAGATGGGTCGCCGCGTTGGAGATGCCCTTAGCCTTCTTTTTTTTGGGGGTGGGTGGGGGAAGCCTCATTAATCAAGGCAAAGGAGTGCCATCCTGGTTACAAACTAAACGAGCTTTCTCTGGAAACGAGCCAGACAGTGACTCACATTATTAATGTTTCTATTAATATGCTTAAACACACACGATCTCAGTGCACTCAACGACTTCACTTCATATACCAGCGCTGCCAGGACGGAACGACCGGGACCAGGATCGTTGATCATCTGGATTGCTTCAAGGTAGTCGGTCTCCACTATGATCGGCTCGTCCGTCCATTGCATAGCCAGTGTCAAACCTTGAATGCATGCTTTCAGTTCCGCCTCCAACGGACTACCACAAGGGGCCAAGGACCAGCATGCTGAGCCTATTATGGTACCCGCCGTATCTCGAAGGATCATTCCAGCACCTCCACTGCTTTCTTCCCCTGTCCACGATGCATCAGTGTTCAGTTTAGACCATCCTGGCGGGGGCCTAACCTAGGGTGCCGAGATGGTTTTCGATGATGATGTCAGGTCAGCTTGTCGCCCATGCTTCGCTTTCACGGCATAGCAGATGGTAGACTTCCCCTTCCCTGGGTCCGCCAATGGATTTTGCTTGATGACCAGCAGAGAATCAACATAGCTGCAAAGGAAACGCTGCGACGCTTCAATTGGAGGCGCAGGCTTGTGATGCACCACTTCGTTACGGACATGCCATGCCCGCCACCAGGTCATCAGCATCATCATGCGCGTCGTCTCCGGCACCTGAACCAGGGCTTGCAGGACCCACTCTGGGCCCGAGTTCTTGATGCTCTCAAGTGTCGGTAATGGCCACACCTCCTCCATTGCCCGCCCGCCATGGGACAGCGGCATAGAACATGGAAAGTATCCTCGCATTCCAAACCACAAACAATGTCGTGCCTCAACTCCCTCGGCAGCGCCGCACCATCCTATCCGACGCCGCGCTGTTACCCGCGCCTCCACTTGCATCGATCTGTGGCGCCGACTCCATGATGTTCCGCCAGGGGGAATTGTCTTGGGGATCCCTGATCGCCGGTGGCGGCTTTGCCAGTTCCAAGGAGTGCATGAATCATGACAGGGTCAGAGGCGTTTTAGCCTTGGGCGCTGGTCGTGAACGATGTCGTCGCTAGATCTCCGATATTATGGCAAGCTATGAGCGCTGAGGTGATCACGTAATTGACATGCATCTTGCTTTCTCATGTATGCTCTCCATTATTTTTGCCACTTGTTTCTCTCCAGAAAATCATTGCAAGAGAAGAGGATCTGATGCACATGCAGATTATGTCCTAGGACGAGGATGGTGGTGCATGTGTTGCAGAGATCTGTCTCGTAGCACCTCTCCTAGCCTGGCAACCTCCGATGGCCATGACATCAGGCTCGTCTGCCTGGAGGCGCAAAAGTTCTCGACTTGGTGAAATCATTTCAGTGCATCGATAATTAGGAGCTACCTAATGGTTGTGTTGTCAGGACTCCAGGCTGCATGGAAGCAAGAAGGAAGTGATCGTCGGAAGCAATTGCGGCAAAACGTGATTAGTAAAGGAAGCATATCAGCATCCGAGGAAGCAAATAGTTTGTTAGACGAGAGCAAATTTTCTTTTAGTTGGAAGCTCCATATTCTCCATTTCCTTGGAAGCATTAAAATGTAATTAATTTTAAGGAAGCAGCTATTTTGTTGGAAGCACTAAAATGTAACTATTCTTGATGGAAGGAATATATTATTTGTTGGCTGCATTTGTCTAACCAATGTAGGCCATTGGGCGCATGCTCATTGTGTGATGGAAACAAGTTTGAAATGGAAAGGAAATATCGTGTGTCTTAGATGGAAACATCGTGCTTATATGGATCTGGAGTTAATTTTGAATATATGGAAACATCGTGATTATAGGGATGTAGATTTAATTTCGTGAGAATATATGGAAACATCATGATTATATGGATGTGGAGTTAATTTCGGAAGCATATATGGAAGCATGTTGTTCTAGAAACCATCGAGGGAGTGGGGCAACATAATTATTAACGGAAGCTATATTTACGGGAGTGATTAACGGCACTATCAGACTTTGTTATTCCCACGCGCGCGGGCCAATCCTATGGCAAGTAGTGTCTGGTCCGATGGGAAACAAAATATCGGGAGTTCCTAGTGGTGCCCCAAACAAACACGTACCTCAGCGCCGACGGGCACTTGATGATCCTCATCCGCGAGCTCGTTCGATCGCCGGCCTCCCCCATTTATCAGAGGGAACCGCTAGCACAAGTGGCCGCTAGTTAGGTTGGAGCTTTGGTTCGTCGCTAGCAAATGGCGGCGCCGGCGCAAGTAAAGGACGCCGAGGTGCTCCGGTTCATCGAGGAGATGACGAGCGACGTGGACTCCGTGCAGGAGCGCGTGTTGGCCGAGATCCTCGCCCAGAACGCCGGCACGGAGTACCTGAGCAAGTGCGGCCACCCCACGGACCGGGCCACGTTTCGGGCCAAGGTGCCGGTGGTGTCCTACGAAGCTCTCAAGCCGTACATCCAGCGCATGGCCAACGGAGACCGGTCGCCCATGCTGTCGACGCGCCCCGTCACCGACTTGATCGCCAGCTCCGGCACGTCGGGCGGCGAGTGCAGGATGCTTCCCAACATTCAGGACGTGGGCGGCCGGCTCCGGCATCTCAAGAGCCTCCTCATGCCAATGATGAACTTGTAAGTCCGCCACTCTTTCCATTCCGAGCGAGACCCGCGCGCTTTGCAGGCTCAATATTTGGTACTCTATATATAGGCACCTCCCTGGTCTCGACATGGGGAAGGCGCTCTACTTCCTGTTCGTGAGGCCGGAGACCAAGACGGCGGGTGGCCTCACGGTGTGGCCCATCCTGACGAGCTTCTACAAGAGCGAGGGCTTCAGGAACCCGTGAGCAAAGCAGCCCAACCCGTGAGGAAAGCCCGCTGTGAGGTGAGGAGTAGTCCAGAATCCGGGGTCACTTTGATTTCGCGCGTCTGCCTTGCAATCCGGCCCAAGGCACTACCTTTCCCAATCCAAAATCCAAGGGCCACCTCTCCTCCCGAAACGCACGCAGGCAGAACTCCCTTTCCCTTTCCCTTTCCCTTTCCCACCCAACCAAACCCTATAGAGGCGGCGGCGCACCAGATCCAACGGCGCCACGCCGGGCTTGCTCGCCGGCGCGCGCGCGCGCGCGTGCGTGCATCCCTTCCTTGCGCGCCGCTCCGTCGAGCTCGCCTCGCCGCGGCGTCGCGCGACTGGCCCTGCCGAACCAGGACGCGGCAGCGAGCCATCAGCACCAACCAACGACCTCCAACTTCTTGCCGCCGGTGCTGCTCCTCGTCGCAGCCAAAGTTTACCAAAGCTATTTGCTGTTTGATCCAAAATCTCCAGAAAATAAGCATGGGTCGTAAAAATGTTGAATGAAGTTGCTGATTAATGTTCCGTTGATATATGAGCTTAACCATGTCTTAGTTACTTGCTTCTTAGGATTCCCGAAAATGAACTTGCAGCAGCAAATTCGTCCTTCTTCCAATCTGAGCTCTCATCTGAGTCCAGGCCTCAATAATAAAATATTTCGTCTTGTTCAAGCTCCTGCCTGCTCGTGCATGTGAGAAGGAGCTCGGTCACTAGTTGATCTCTCTTTCTCCTGTGAGTATGGACACATGCAACACTCGTGTCCAATGCAACTAGCAAAAATATTTGAGATCCCACACATTCTCTGTACCTTGGATGTAAAATTAACTTGCTCTAAAAACAGTGTACACTGGAAACTATTTAAACAGAGTAGTGCTTCTCTCACTTGCAGCTCTCTAGTTAATCTGTGCATTTTGCATCAATTACCTTTCAGTTTATTTATGTCTTCCTATTTCTTCCACCTAAACTGTATCATCATATTATTACTTCTGTCTGTAAGGAATGCAAATTTCCGTTTCACCTGGCTAGTATCACAAGTTTGTTATACAGTTTGCGAGTCAATTTGAGTTCTTCAATTGGACACTGCCTAGCAAAATTCCTTGTTGTTTGTATTCTGTAAGATTAACTTGTTACTCATGTTTTAATTCGATTTTGATCAGGTCACTGTCCTTTTCCGGTGGTGTTGCCCTCCGGTGTTGCTACCGTGGTGGTGTTGTTATGCAAATGCTCCTGATGCTCCACTAATGCCTGCTGCCACTGGCTTCTTCGACTGGGTCTATCCTACAGCACCATGCCCCCTCCATCTAAAGGCCTCTCTTTCTCTCAGTGTTACTCTCTATTTTCCTTGAACTGCACCATGTATGTTTGCGTAAAGTAAGGTGTGATTTTTTTACTACCTTGTGCAGAAGTGATGATGAATGGGTGAATATCTACTCCATGTTGTATGTGTTTTGCTTCCAGAGCAAAACAATGCTATATTCCTTTGTTGCTCTTGATTGGCATGCCTTGATTGGTCTGTTTCGCTAGACACTGCTTTTGTTTAATTTCGGTCTAGTAATTGTTGCTCTGTTTTGGTCTTGTTGACTTGTTTAGGTTATCTCTCTAGTAGATTGGTTACTGTCTTGCTTTTATTTATGCATTAAAAGCATTGATAGGATAATACTAGCATTGTTTAGGTTGAACTGATCGATTGGTACCGCAATATCGGTGATTTGCTAAAAAATTACATGTATGAATGCAAACTTTTCTAGACTGATGTGTTGTTTAGTTGTTCCAGTTAGATGCTTTTGTTGGATAATACTAGCTGATTATTAATCAACTACTTGGTGTACTACTACTACTTAGCATCTGATTTTGCAGCTAGATTAATTAAGTAACCGTGTGGAGATAGATTTCTCCCATCTAATTTTTTGTGGAACCATTGGTAGCACATGCCTGTGATTGCGAGTACTAAGTGGATGAAAAGCAATAGCATGTAGATTTTGTACACGATATTGCTATTTGCACGTCTAGTTTGTATAGCAATTCTGAATTGATTCAGTTTTGCTCAGGTCATGTTCCTGTAATGGTGGCGCCCTCTGGTTGTGCGGGTGCTGCTGGTGTCAGTGTTGCCCAGCTGCCCCTGTTTTCTTCGACTGTGGTGATGCTGCTGCTCAGCTGCTGTCACGGCTTCCCTAGCCTCAGATGACGGTGCCTCTCCTCCTCCTAGACCAACATTGGCGAATAGATGGCTCAGGTCAGCGCTCCAGCTCCACGGGCTTAGAATGAAATATTTAGATGGAAAGAGATGTCTTTTTAACTTGTAGGCTTGGTTAGGTCAACCTTAAACCTGACTTCTATTCAGTGTGGGCTGAACCTGGAACCTGGAGCTTGAGTTAGTTGTAGTATAAGATTTATGTGTTAATGTAGAGTTTCTGTTTGCTGGTTGCATTTAATGGAGCTGATCTGGACTTCTAGATCAAAGTGGTCAATTTTTTTTGTGAGTCAACGCAATGCTGCCTTATAATGATGCATAAATTCTATGGTTTCTTGTTTGAAATGCCTGTTGCTGCTTATCTTGAAACATTGATTGCTTTGCTGACCATTCTGTTTTTTGTTTGTTTTGAGGATTACGAGGAGTACCAAATGGCAACGGTGGACTTCTTCTTTGACTCCATGTGGTTGGGTGAGTTTCTTCACCTCCCGCCTCTCCTTTACATGCCCTGTGATACCATGACCATGGAGCTTTTTCTACTTGGGCAGACATACTCCTGTGTTTTTTATGTCATGAGCCAAACATCTCCCTTTCTTCCCGTGATGGATTATACTCCTGCAATGTCAGAATTTGGAATTGGCATCTCCAAGACATGTAAATTGTTCTGTAGCTGGAATTTGCAGCTCCTGATAATCTGATATGCATGATGGAGCAAGTACATGTTTTTTTTTGGCCGCGTTGATAATCTGCATAATTCCTTTTATCTTTCTAACATGCTGATCTGACGCAGGTAAGCAAAGTTAGCTTTGCGTATCTATAGTTTTAGACCAGTTCAGATTGGTAGCTGGAAATGCACAAACCTATTCAAACGGTTGAAACAATTCACTTGCTGTCAGTCAGCTGACATTTTGTTTGGTAGTTGCAATTGTGCAAATGATATATGCACGTCTCTCACATGTATAAGAATCTCGATTTGTCGGAATTTATTTATTTTCCAATAGCTTGAAAACCCATGATGTACTCCCTCCGGTCCTATTTAATTGACTGAGATGTAGTAGAAAGTTGTACTAAATTAGAGTCAATGAAAAGGGATCCGAGGGGAGTAGTAGCTATTCCACATACATGCATAGGTACATAGATTCATGCATTGGGTGCTATCGCTGTTACCGTGTGTGTGTGTATAGTCGAAACCCTCCATCCAAATATATTTATCTGCTATTGCGAAACTTGCTATAGAGGAGCTGACCATCATTTCTTGTTTTTGTCCTTGGATAACGAGGTAGCAGCTGGAGCCTGATGCATCGCTTGGAAGCAAGCTGGTTGGAAAGACCTCGAGGACAAGGATACGTCACCAAGCGATGTCTGTTGGTCCCGAAGCAGCAGCCGGCTCATGGCAAGCACCTTCAGTAGCTCGATGTATATGGTTGCAATGCATGTGCAACCTGATGCATGTGTTGTTTTGCTGATCGTCCCAAGACTGATTGTATGAGCTGTGCTGTATGCACCTCTTATCTTTTTCTTCATATGAATTGCTTGCTGTGTGATCTGCATGTCCGAAAACAAAGGAGCTCTTGCCAAAATTTTCAATTTTCTGTGATCTGAAGTGGATTGCCTAACTATTTATCACGTTTTTCCTCTCAAAAAATTCCCCCGACTTTCCTATAAAAAAGCATAGAAGAAATCAGAAGTTGACCATGCTGTACAAAATGCACTTTTGCCAAGCAGTGCTAGCTAGAGTGGGCTGGGCTGGAATCCATCGGTTCAGCTCAGCTGCGTTGGCGGGAAATGGAGATTGCCTAGGTACAGTCTTTTTCCTCGCCACTAGGACCAGGCATGCTATCAATGCGTACACCTGGCTACTACCAACGTGCACGCCAAGTATATATATAGGAAGATGGCAATAACAAGAGAAAAACAAGTGAAGCGACTCACAGGCCGGTTAATAAACAAAGAGCTACTAGCTCTTCACAACGGCTGAAACGAGTCGCTGTTGACACCGGCAATGTATATGGGTGCATCGGGTTTGGCTCCTATGCAGTACTGTTGTGACTGTACGGATGCTGTAGCTCCCATTGTAATCGCAAGGTTCCCCTTCTCCCTGCTTAATTCTGTTGTAGCTCTTAGATCCACCGTACATTATAATCGCAAGGTTCCCCTTCTCCCCGTTTAAATCTGTTATTATCGAGAAGAAGAATGACGAACTGACTACAGGGACACGACGCTATGGCTATCCTCATGCTCACTACGCCCGCAAGCTAGTTGTCCGCACAGCCGCGAAGGTGAAGCCGCTGCAGGCACTGTCGGTGGTTGCTAACTCGCCCACCTCGTATAGAGGCTGCGGTGCTATATTACATGATCCACAGAAGGCCATGGCCCTTGTAACATCAAGACCAACGTCCCTATACAGTTGTTAGCTGCAGCACGTAGGAGAAAATAAGCTAGTTAACTAGCAGAGGTGGAGAATTTCGTATCTTGATGCAGGTCGGGCGGTGCCAAGTAGCCATGCGACGATTTGTTTTGCAGCCTCTCTCTGCAAGGCGGGCGAGCTCCCGGTCAGCGGCCTCTTCCGCGTCGTGCGCAGTTGCGTGGCTGCCGACTCGTACCGGCCAGCGCAAGAACCATCAGATCACCGGCGCGGTGTCCGTGGGTTTCTCGGCGTCTCGGGAGTATTGTTTTCATCAGTTATTAATAAAAGAAACCCGGTGAGAGGACGAGAGAGCCGTTGGATTGAACTGGAACGGCTGATTATAAGAACTACATCAGCTGTAATGTAGCGATAACGATGGGTAAAAGAAAAAGTGATAATCGAATATCCAAAAAAATAGGAAGCTCTCATGCCAAAATTTCCAAGAGGGTTAAAAAGTACTCCCTCCGACCCGAATTACTGTTCGGGCGAGTGTTATAAGTTGTTTTTACAATAACCCCCTTGCGAATTCAAAATAATTTTCAATCAGGTCCAAATTTAGAGTCATCTTCCTCAAGGAGGAGGCCGACGGCGCGGCGCTGCCGTCCGTAGCTCCCCGGCGAGAGGGAGTTCGGGGCGGATCCACTCGGTGTCGAGAGGCTCCCGCGGAGGGCCCGCCGGCCGGTCGCTTCTCCTTTCCCTGCGAAGGCCTCGTGGGCGACCTCACCGAGCTCCTCTTCCTCGACACCAACTGCGCCGTCGAGGTCGTCCGGCGGCCGTCGAGGTTTGGCCTCCTCTTCCTCGAGACCCACTCCGCCGCCGCTGCGCCGCCTTCGTCCGCGCTCGCGGCCGTCCCGTCCGTGCCCCTCGCGTCGTGGTCCGGGACGTTGCCCTGCTCCGCCGGGGACGGGGGACGCGCAGGAGCAGCTCGCAACGGCTGCTGCCGCCGGTCGATCGTGCTGCTGCTGCTACATTCTGCAACCACCCCGCCGGGGACGGGGGCCCTGCCGGTGAGAACCTTGTCTCTGCAAAAATGACACCACCTGTTTTTCTGTCAGAGCTGCAAAATTACTAGCGCTAGGCATTAACAGATCCAAGATGCAACATGGACATGGTATGCATACCAGCGTTGGGCATTAACAGATGCAAGATGGCTTCCCGTAGGTGGGATCTATTTTTCAATGTTGTACTGGGAGTAAAAATATACTCCTGGGAGTATGTCCTGGGAGTAAAAATATATGGAGCTTGTAATGCTGACCTTTTTACCATGTCCTGGGAGGAAATTGCTGTATCTATCGTACCCCATATTGTCTCAGACTTTCAGTACCACTTGATCTTTCAGCTCCATGTGCCAGACAAGGCTCTATCAAATGAAACACCAGGACCAGCATAATATTGGCGGTTATTAGAGTTCCATATGTTTTAGACCAGCAGTAAAAATGTTGGAAGTAAAGAGCACATCTTGCGGAACTCCTGGTTCTTCAGGAAGAACCCTGTGAGCGTGGACAGGCTCTGTCTGCTCAAGGGCGAGTTGACAGGTTGGATCATGGGGTCCTGGCTGCTATCATCCTTGCCACTCTTCCTGTAGCGTATCGGTGCTTTGACAAATTTCAACATAAACTCATCCGTCGGAAGGTTCTCATCGCTGAAGTAGTACTCCACCTGCAAATTCGAAACAATTCACTTTCAGATAATCACACCATTCAGAATATGGTTTGTGTATTGCGCGAATGCAGGATTAGAAGATGCTTTTGGACACTGACTACAGAGATTGCATTTGTATCTACATATGACACCATGAAGGTGCTAACTAAGGAGAACACAAGAGACTCAGCATTCTTACGAGAAACAAAAATCAGACGGTGACCGGTTCCTTGCTGAACTGCACCTTGATGTTGCTGTCCGAACTGCTTGATCAGGAAGCAGTTGTTCTTCTTGACAAGCTCCCAGACCAGAGAACGCGGAACGGTAGTCATTTCCTTTCGCCTAAATCACCAAGATAAAAACAAAAAAGTTAGGAACTGGGTAGTAAGTAGCGCAAGGTCCCCGGCGAGAGGGAGTTCGGGGCAGATCCGCTCGGTGTCGGGAGGCTCCTCCAGTAAGATGATAGTTCCTCCAGAGTAGCATCCAGCAAATGCTCTTAAGACAGAGAATGTCTGTGATTCAAAGATAATTGAAGATTTTTATGGAGCATCTCAATCAGAACATCTTACCAGTGCCATCTTTGCGTGGGAGAGATTCTTCGAGATCCATTCTGCGCCAACTCCCAGCCAAAGATGACAGATGATCAACCTTATCATACTACCCAAGAAGACCACCTGTATGGATAAAGAGGACTTTTCGCCCTTTCCACTTGGCTGGATTGCTAGACATGTCTTTCAGCATTCCATATACTCCCTTCCCACTGCAGAAAAAGAAATTAGGATATCGTCATTAAGAAACATAAATGGTAATCACAACAAAAGCAAGATAAACATTCAATCTCTTCATGAACTTTCTGGAAGGATCCTCCAGTAAGATGATACTCCAGAAGTAGAATAATAAAAGCCTTGTTTCTCAATACTCCATTTTACACAGTTGAAGATACAAAGGCGAACCAATCATCAACACAAAGACAATGACCGGGTTACCGATTAAGAATCACTGAACTTGGAAGTAAAGAAAGCATGAATGCATACTTAACTGCTTATTCTAAAATACTATCATAGAGTTCAAGCTCCCATCAGTTTTGAGATCTCGTGTGTTTGATAGTTATGTTAGGATTTTTTAAAGCCATTTCCAGGTAAATGCTAGGATTTGAATTTAAGTAACCCAATGGTGATGGTGATTTTCATAACTTGTGCCTTTCCCCCACACAATCCTTGCAGATTCATCCAATTATTTTTCTCAGAAGCATTTTCAGATACTACAACATGTTGATTTTCTTGGTGAAAATGCAGAACTTATTAAGCACAATCACTCTCACTATCTTTGGTCTTCAGTCTTGACCAGCAATACATGGTAATGTCAAATATCTATTTTTGTCAACTGCTAGCTGAATTGTAGCTGAAACTTATGCTTTCTGGAATCTGTACATGCAAGTACGGAACAAATGTGTTAGCTCTACCTTCTAGCTACAGAAACTTTATGGTTGTAATGACTCTAGTCTATCTTTTCTGCAGCTCGCCCAGTCCACAATAGGAGAAAATGGTCCTCCTCTTTGATATCAATTTAACTCCTCCACAAGAGCAGGATGATGCAGGGAGGGATCTGGATCTCGACTTCAGTCCGCATACTCCAGAACATGCTGCTCAGCTAGGACATGTTCCAGAAGAAGAACACCAAGAACAAGAACATGCTGCGGAGCCAGAACAGATTCTAGAAGAAGAACAAGAACATGTTGCGGAGCCAGATCAGATTCCAGAAGAAGAACAAGAACATGGTGTGCAGAGGCACCATAAAGATATGCCGGAGAGTTATAAATTTGCTGCATATATTGCACTGAAAGCTCTAGGCAATGATAGACCTGTGGTGAAGGCGGATAAAGAAATTGTCGCTCAACTTTTGGGAATAAGTCTTAGATCTGTTGAGAAGACATGGAAGAAGGCCATAGATCAAGAGGGCAGAAATGAAGTGCTTGATTTCTCAAACAAGCGGAAGGGAAGATGCGGAAGAAAGAGGAGAGAGCTTAATCTCGACGAAAGGGTGCCTAAAGTTCCACTAAACAAAAGGGGTACATTGAGGGCGCTAGCAAGGTCCCTTGATGTCCCTTTCTCGACACTACAAAGAAGGTTGGCATGGGGCGATTTAAGGCGCCATACTAATAGTACGAAGCCATATCTATCTTTGGAGAACGGACTCGGAAGACTACTATATTGCATCTCAATGATAGATGAACCATCAATAACGGATGCAAAGCTTATCTTCAAAATGATGGGGAACATAATGCATATGGATGAAAAATGGTTTGATATGACAAAGCGTAATCGAACATATTACCTAACTCCAGAAGAACCGGATCCAGTTCGCACTATCCATAACCATAATAACATCGGTAAGGTGATGTTCCTAACTCTGGTTGCAAGACCAAGATTTGATGTACAAGGTAATATGACATTTGACGGGAAGGTCGGAATTTGGGCTTTTGTCATGGAGGATGTGGCCAAGTACAACTCAAAGTATCAGACAAAAGGCGATTTGAAGCTAAAGAATCTCAATGTTACTAGAGACGTGATGCGGGAATACCTCTGTGAGAAGGTAATTCCAGCCATTGTTGAAGTATGGCCCGACGATGGAGACGTGGGAACCATATGGATACAACAAGACAATGCAAGAACACATGTTCCGCTCTGATGATCCTATTTTTCAAGCCGCCGTAAAAGCTTCGGGATTGGATATTAGGTTGACTTTTCAACCTCCTAACTCCCCGGATGTGAATGTTCCGGATCTACTGCTTCTTCGGTTCAATCCAATCCTTGGCATTTGAGAGTGCACCCAACGAGTCTCAAAGAGCCGATAGAATCGGTAGAACAAGCTTACGATGCATATGACGTGAATACACTTGCCAAAGTGTATGTCACCTTGCGATCCGTCCTTGTGCAGATTATGAAAAACCGGGGTGGAAATACATACAAGATAATTCACATGGGCAAGGACAAACTGATAAAGGAGGGAAACTTGCCTGACACACTAGAGGTTGATAGCGAACTATATGAAGAAACCTTAAAGTTGATAGAGGAATATGAGAATCAACTAAAGGAGGAAGAGGAGACAAAGATCAAGGTTGCACAAGCAAAGAAAACATCAAAGAGAAAAGGAAGATTCCAATTAATTGTGGACGATGACACTATTATCGCAGCAAAAGAATATAGCACATGGTTGAAGGACCCATCAAGCATTATCCGTCCATCGCGTCGAGTCAAGACTGTATGTCAATGTCCTATTGCTTGTAATTATCTGTATTAAGATAGGTCTAAACTGGTGCTCTTACTCACAGAATTTTATATCTACTATTTACAGAAACTTGACCTCATCCGGGAAACACAAATAGGCGAATTTGAAGCTGCAATACAACCAAGAATAGAAGAAGAGAAGCCTAAGCAGGAGAAGAGGAAGGGAAAACAACCAGTAATAGAAAAAGAGAAGCCTAAGGAGAAGAAGAGGAGAAGAGGAGGAGAAGAGGAACAAGAGGTGTAAATTATAAGCATGGTATATTGCAAACAGTTGTAAATTATAAACATGGCATACTGCAAACAGTTGTAAATTATAAACATGGCATACTGCAAAAAGTTGTAAATTATAAACAGTTGTAAATTTATCAGAAACACTTATTGCATCAGCTCTCCTAGCTTTGCTTAGTGGTCTGTCATGATCTGAAAATAAGGGCAATGTAAGCTGCTGCTTTCGGACAAAAAATGCAAAAGACCAGAGACCACAAAGAAGAACTCTAGGTTTCTTGAAGCAATACAGCTGCATCAGAGTAAGGCAGCATGTAACAGGAATAAACACAAGCACTTGGCGGGCCAGAAAGCATGCAACCCAATATATTTGAGAGCTTATGCTGACAAGCGCATCATGTTAATCATTTGGCACACAAGCAGGGCATCAGATAAGTTGCTCAAAAGACAAATGAGAAACAAGCCATTGATCGATGGTGCACACAGTTACCTGCCGCTGGGGCACATTTTTATGTTCAAAATCTTATTACTGGAGTAAGAAAATAAATGTGTCATATTTATGATGTCCCTCAATTGTTTCTGGAGCCCCTATCCTTTCTATGTAGGCAAGAGATTACAGTACAAGCTAGCACAAACTCGCAAATGCAGAGCGCATTATAATCTGTCACTAGAATGGAATGGCGGCCACGAGCACAAATGTAATGCTTCCTTGACAGGACCACGGTTCATCGGTAATATTGGGATCAGCACAAGCTTCCAACAAGCACTTGATGCAGTCAGCTAAGCCATCCATTACAGCTATTGGTAATGGAGTTTCAGGGCTACCAGCATTGACATCAGCACCGGCAGAAGGGACTAGGAGAACCAGCTGCAGTTTACTCTAGCTCTTGATGCTACCGAAAAGACTTTAATCCGAAAAAGAAGTGAGTTATTATTCAGAGTACATGTTCAGTATGCAGCAATCTGCATTTCTTCAGGTTAGAAGGGACTACGAGTATGTAGCAATCTGTGTCGCTGGGCTCTTGCAAGCACAAATGAATCAGACTAAAAATCAAAGGCACTTGGTAGAATGTGTAGATACATCACGAATTGACCAGAGATAATTCCCCAAGCTAGATTCTCTTCTTTTGGCAGCAATTGGCTTCATAAACTAATCGAAAGGCAAGAATAAAAGAGAGATGCAGCGACTCCTATCTTACTTATCATGACGGAGCAGGCACCGAGGATGACCAGCAGCTAGCTCGTGGAGACCCCCAACTTCTTGTCCACCTGAATCAGCGACCCACCGGCGACGCAGGTCGGCGCATGGCGTTCGGCTTGCGCCATGGCCTTGCCGCGGAGGCCGCGAGCGGTGGCGTGGCGGCAGGCCGTGCCGTAGAGGTCGGACGGAATGACCTTGATTTGGGATCAGCTCGGAGAGGAGGGGTGAGCGGTGGCATGCTGGGTCAAAAGCAGAGCACGGATTTGAACTCGTTCTAGCAGATCTAGCGGAGACAGTGTGGGAAAGCATGGCGGCGGCGATGTCTTGGGTGGGGAAAATCCAACCTTTCCCGGCAGCTGTATCTTCACAAGCGGCAATAGTGCGGGGACCAAGGCAACGGGGGAGAAAGGAGGCGGCATCGCAACAGAGGTAAAAAAGAAGGCGGCTTCGGGCGAAGGTGGGCGGGGCGGGGGCTGAGCGGCTTCGGACGGAGGTGGGCGGGGCGGGGGCTGAACGGCGTGAGAGCCAGCCACCGGAGTGAGAGAGACGGATGAGGAAGACAACTGAACGCGATTAGCGGTGGGAGGATCTCCAGTTGTGTCGGAAATTCATCAAGGTGGTTTTTGCAAAACATCCACCGCGTACACTAATTCGGGTCGGAGGGAGTAGTAGAATTTAACCTCCCATCGTGTCACTCCCTCAGATGCGCCTTGATGGCCCAAACCTTAAGGCCGCTCCTACACCTCTCCATACCCGTCCTGCCGCCGCCAAAGCCAGGTGATGGGAAAACCCGCGTGGACGCTAAGGAAGGTGGCAACTATCACTGCTCCACATTGAGGTGGGGGATTCTGGAGGCAGCCTCTCACACGGAGAGGGTGGCGTCGACCTAGAGATGGGCGGCAAGCGTTGGTGCTACATGCCGTATGATTCTCGGCTACATGCGCAGCTAAGCGGTGGCCATGCTTGCCGTGGGAAGGATGCACCAATGGGCTTCCGGCGCAATATCTGAAGGGGGTGTGCTCCGGTGTCCCCCCCTTAGCTCCACGGTTCTGAGAAGTTGGAGCTGCTCCAGCTTTTGGTATAATTACGTGAAGTTGAATTCGTGAAATATAAAAATGCTGAGCACACTAGGACGCACCGCGTGATCGTTTAAATCTTTGGCTGAAAGTCCATCTGGCCCATGGCAAAGTATTTCCTGGCGGTGGAGTTGGCCTGGCCACGACGGTGAAGATGGCTATGGCGGCGGCGCTGAACCACCCGGCACTGCCGTGACTTCCCAAACACCGGGTAATTAGAAATCTTGAAACTCGTTCAAGAGAGGAGAAGGATTTGAAAAGTTAACTGCAAGCTACTCTAGCTTTGGTACACAAACATAAAAAACACGGAGCGCCGTAATTTACATCCGACTGCTACTTATTTGACTTTATCGCAACGTGATTTACATTTGTCGCTACTGAATCATGGACTCCGGCGAACGAGTCGACGTACCTTCAGTTAAAGTTAAACTTGTCTTTTTCGTTCTCGCCGCCACGCAAATTGAGTTGTAGCTCGCTGCCGCCATCGTCAGGAGCTTGTTGTCGCCGCCACTACGTTGTGTGTCGCCTCACCCACGACGAAGTTGGTTGGGGCGATCACAACAAGTTTCTGAAGGCGGCGGCAACAAGCTACAACTCGATTTGCGCGGCAGCAAGAATGATTCAGACAAGTTTGAATCCGGCTAAAGGTAAGTTCATTCGTTTGCCGGCGGCCTCGATTTGGTGGCGGCAGGCGTGAATCACGCTGCGATGAAGTTAAATCGGGGAGAGTCTAGGCATTAGGAAACATGCCCGAGAGATGAGAGGGAGAAAGATAAAACGTGTGTAACATTTTGGTCACTTATCGGTAGCAGTGGGACATAAATAAACAACAAATCTATGTTTTTGTGTTCTACGGAACCAACTCCACGTATTTGTACCAAAAGTTGAAACAACTACACTTATTTGTACCAAAAGCTGGAGCAACTCCACGGATCAACACAAAAAACCTGGAGCGGCTCCAATTTTTTAGAACCATGGAGCTGAAGGGGGGGACACCGGAGCAATCACGTATCTGAAGATGGTTGCTCCCGTCTCCCATCTCACCTCCACGACCTAAGATCCTAGCAACCTTGCCCCTTCTCGGGATTGGGGGGTTGTGGCCCGTGATTTGAAGTGTGGTTGCATGCTCGGGTCATTTCTTGTGTAATCTCGAAGTCGTGGCGGCATGTAAGGGTCCGTATTTTCAGTGTTTCTATTCACTTTTTAGCTATAATTTGCCAATTGGGTCATGGCTCCGATTTATAACTTTTGCATACAAGCTCCGATCTAAGAGCATCTCCAACAGAGACGCTATAACGCGCCCGATCTAAAATAACTGCTAATTTAGCGCGCAGATCAAAAAGATGACCGTGCGGGCTGCTCCAGCGGAGGCGAGAAAATCACGCGCGCTAAAATCTTTGGCGCGCGTGGGAAAAAGCGGTGCCGCGCGAGGTAAATTTGGGGCGGCGCTGAGCGCACGCTCTATAAATGAAGCGCGCGCGCTGCCAACCGCCACTGCTTCAGCGCGCCATGTCATCTTCCTCGCCACGCGCCGCCGGCCGCTTTGCCTCACAGCGCCCCAACGCCATGCCGCCGCGCGCGAACCAGACGGTCTTCACTGGCATGCGCTTCCGCAGGCGGAAGGTTCTATGCTGAGATCTGCACCGCCCGCTGAGCGCATCGTCCTCAGGACGTTCAACACAGCGAAGCTCGGCGCGCGCGTACGACGCTGCCGCGTGGCGGCTTGGGCGCCCGACCACCACCTTCAACTTCCACGACTGCCGTACCCTCGCGACAGCGAAGTTCATGGCCGACGTTTCCACGAACCTCGTCAGTGCTGAGCAGCGCCGTCGCCACCGCTAGCTCCAGCGCCGTCTAGACATAGCCGAGGCGGACGAACGCGCCATGGAAGCATGGCGCCAAGCCTTCCCGCAGGACATCCTGGACGAGGAGGCCTTCTTCGCGTAGAAGAGGGCCAAACGTGAGGCGGAGATGGCGGCAAAGAAGGGGGTGAAGATGGAGGT
Source organism: Lolium rigidum (assembly GCF_022539505.1). NCBI lineage: Eukaryota > Viridiplantae > Streptophyta > Magnoliopsida > Poales > Poaceae > Lolium > Lolium rigidum. The sequence goes on along the minus strand of NC_061512.1, from coordinate 239,350,959 downwards.
CCGCTGGAAGAAGGCGGTCATCACGTCGCTGAGGGAGGGGGCCTGCACGATCAGTGACAACTACGAGCATTGGCTGGATGAATACCTGACCACGCCGTCGGCGTTATCGGCCTCCAAAGAAGATGGTGATTTCTAGATCATCGCCGCAAAATAAAATTATTTAGCTTTTCTAGTTTATTTTCTGCACTAGACTTATGCTAAATGTAATTCGTAAAAATGTTTTATGCTAAATTTCTAGATCTTTTCCGTTATTTATTTCTTTACAATATTATGTTTAGCGCGCCTGCTGGGGATGATTTTTTCTACTTTGGCCCGCCTATGTTTTGCGCGTCCGGTGGAGGAAAACCTATGTTCGCACGCTATGTGCAGATGGCGCGCGGTGCAAAGGGATTTTAGCGCGCCGAACTTTAGCGTCTCTACTGGAGATGCTCTAAGCGATTCCGAAGGTGTTGGCAAGGTTTTAGGGAGCTAGGCCGTTTCACATTTCTACTTTCATAATTTGGTCGTTTCCTCACAATGCGTTGACCTAGGCGCGAGCAGAAAGAACATTTAGGCCTCAAACGGCCCCATGTGTTTAATACAACAAAAGTGACCAAACTAAAATGAAATTGAACGAACTAGCGTTGACATAGTCGCGAGCAATTATCTTACTTGTCATTTCATGTGCGACCTCATCAGCGTGGGGGCATGCTGGGGGTTATTACTTTATGGTAGTACACCACTATTGCATATAATTTCATGTGCCATATCTCGTCGCCTTGGCGTCATGGTAGCATCTTTATTCTATACCAGGAGACAGGTTCTTATTTTATGATAGGAGGTGGTTATTATAGGGTATATGTGGCAATTATATTATAGAGTTCACGGGAGCTGCCATCGTGACGTGCAACCATCTGCATGTATGTACCTCAGCTGGGGAATGTAGACAAGCAATAATAGATGGGAATGTCAATATTTTATCGTAGTACACCACTGTTACCTATAATTTCATGTGTCATGTTGTGTGCAAGCTAGTTTTTCTATGAAGTTGGACATTAGATTGATGAGTTGAAGGTGCATGCATGAGAGGAAGGTCACGTTTAGTCAGCCAGCTCAAGAAAGTTCATTCAGAGGCAGTCCCTCCACCATCATCTCAATGGGCAACTTTCATATCTCGGTTCATCTGGCTTGACCGGTACACTGGCGACCTGAAATTTCACCGAGAGTGACGCGACCTACGGGAAGCGGCACCATCGACTCGACCTTCTCAAGCCGAGAAGAGGACACATGATGGATCTCGTGGGCATCGGGTGTCGTATCTAGTTGATCGAGGCAGCAAGGGAGGCGTGACCTGATGCAGCGCCTAGTGACGTGTCTTGATTTGTTGGCGGCGATGCGAGATGATGACGCGAGGGCGTTGAGGTTCTGCGCCATCTCACTGGACTGCTAGCGTCACTTCCATTGGTGGCGATCCTCTAAGAATGTGAGAAATGCAGTTAGATGGATGCAGCATTCTCTTGGTTTCAGTGATTGGCAAGACGAGCATGGTGATCTTCCTCGGTGATCAGCGAGACACATTGCGGGCATCCTAAATCATCGTCAATCCCTTTGTATATGCATATGTATTTTCTCATATATCTGTACTTGCCCATTGCTCGTGATAATATCATCCGCAAATGCAAGTCTGGTAGGCAGAGGAGCAGGCCAGAATGAAATGGAGGTGACATGCTGCTTATTGCTGCCGCCAAGTCTCGCCAGCTGCACACCATGATCTACGGAGCCACATGCAAAAAAAAATTATAAAGTCATGCATGGACGCACAAACTGGAATGTGTGCATATATGCTTATTCACCGGCCAAACCAGCGCCCGGCCTTGAATCCATGGACGATGCAGAGAATGTGGCCCATTTTTTTGAGACCGCGTGATGTTCATTTGAACTGATACTATTTTTAGCTTTATTGTTAGATGATTATATATGTTTTATCTTATAGTTGTATCCTAACATTGAAAGTTGAGGCTGTGTACCATAGGAGAAGTGATCATGTTCTGTTTGTTGCAAATACATGCATCGTTTGTAGCTCTACCACCCCGGTTATGTGGAGGACGCTGAGAAAGAAGCTAGTTAGAACTTCACTAGCAGAGCCCTTAAAAGGGCCAAGCCCACCAAATAACTGCCTTTTTACAGTTTCTGCGCGAAAAATGCCACAGACCAGTGCCCCTAAATCCCTAAACCCGTAAAAAAAATTTAGAGGCCCAACCCGTACTTGCCTCCTCAACCTGTACTAGTGCAGGTTGGAAGGCAAAAACGCCCGACCCCTTACTCCACATTTGTGCTTGCGCGGGCTAAAATTTCAGCTCCACTCCTTGCCCTCCTCCTCGTGAACGCACGCCGCCCCGGCCCGATTCGGCCGCCGCCATCGGCGTCTAGCCACCCTTCCACTTCCCCGCCATCCGCCTCCGGCCCGGCCACTGGATCCGCCGGAGACACGCCTCCCGCCGCGCTCCGCAGCCCGCCCATGGATCGCACTTCCCCGCCGCCGCCACCTGATTTCTCTGCTGGCGCCCTCCCCCTTGCCCTGCACTCGGTATGAATTTCTCTTTTTTTCGTTTTTGTTTACTTTTTGGCCGATAGATAAAATTGAATGTATATTTGCGGTATATAGATGGAGGTGAAATTGAAGATGCCAATACTCATAACCAGCTCCTCATTGATCCGGTCGAGCACCATTGGCAACAGCATGGCCATCGCCAATGATCTACCTTTGTTTTACTTTTCAATGTCTTATTCGAGTCGAACAATTGTTGAAATTTCCAAGAAACATTGTTGTAATAACTAGAATGATTAAACCGTGCTTGAAACTATTATTTGTTGTTGTTGAATGTTATATTTGCAAGGTACTTTGCTTTATTTTATTCAATGTTGTATGCAAATTAGAATGAAACAGCCAATACCCTATTTTACGGGCAGAAATGTGCTGTTACAGAATAGTACCCTCAAACTCAACCCTTAAAACAGAATATTCGGTTATACGGGTTAGGTTTGAGGGAACTTATCTGCACCCTCTGTTTTCGAACCTCAAAAGTCGATTTTTTCTCGACAAAAAGACTTGTATTCGAGTGGTTAAACTAGTCAGTCTGCGGGCAACAAAGAAAAATATAGTCACGGTGGCAAGCAGAAAGTTCAAAATGGTACTTCATTGAATTAAATCAAATCCTTATAGAGAATCCCGTGAAGTTGATGGCCAAGGTGCGGAGGCCGTTGCAATGAGGAGTTCATCAATCATGCCCTAGTCGTCGATAAGATGCGCCATCGATGAAACCATGATGGAAAGTCATCGGCGAGCTGCAGCACCGGTGGCAAACATGCAGCAGCGAGCGTGTTACAGCAGCACGCTCGTGATGAAGACTTAGGAGGTGTGTCTCTCGCCGAGGCCAACGATGATGAAGGAAAATCAGTGTGACAAAATGGCAATGGCGGCCGTCTAAGTGTTGCACCGACAACATTTTCAATGATGGGTTTTAAGAGAGGGATAAGTTATAACAAGGTTAATGAGATGATTGTCGGGACTAATCTTGTTATTAATGCAATTGTTAGATGATTAGATCATGTTTTATCTTATAGTTGCATCCTAACACATGAAAGTTGTGGCTCTGGGCCATAGAGATGTGTCATATGTACACAACAGAGCTAGTTGTGTTTGTTGTGGATGCATGCATCGTTTGTAGCTCTACTACCCTAGTTATGTGGAGGTCGATGAGAAAGAAGAGTGCATGCGCTAGCTACTAGTGATATGCATGGACCTGGTAGGGCCTCACGTGTGTGTGCGCATGTACTAGGCAGTGGAGAGATTAGTGGAGCAAGTTAGTTAGTGACTTGACCATGTATGGGTGACTTGTATTCAGCTGAGTTATGAAATGAAAAAAAGAGCAAAATGTAGTCACGGTGGCAACCCCCGCAACAAAGTGTCTTTGGCAAAACTATTATTCTTCCTTGGTGCATGGGTGTGTGCATATGTATTGGTCAAGTGTGAGTGCATGTGTTTTTCAAGAGAAGCAAGTGAGAATAGAGGGAAGAAGCGGAGCTGCGAGGTGCAGCATCGATGAAAACATGAAGGCGAGTCGCCGGCGAGTGGCAGCACTGGCGGCGAACATGAATGCGAGTCGCTAGCAAGCTGCGACACCGACGGCGAACATGAAGGCGAGCCGCCGGCGAGCTGCGTCACCGGTGGCGAACATGAAGGCGAGTCACCGGCGAGCAGCGTCGTCAAGTTAGTTAGTGACTTGACCATGTGTGTACGACTTGTATTTAGCCAAGTTAAGAAATGAGAAAAAGAGCAAAATATAGTCAGGGTGTCAACCAACGGGGGAAGTGTCTTTGGCAAAGCTCTTGTTTTTACTTGACGCATGGGTGTGTGCGTGTATTGGTCTAGTGTGTGAGTGCATGTGTTTTTTAGCTGAAGCAAGTGAGATTAGAAAGAAGAAGAGGAGCTGCAAGCTTCAACAATGTCAATCAAGCTTAGTAAACTAGAAGTAGTTTGATACTCCCTCCGGTCCTAAATATAAGCCATATAATTTCTGGCACGGAAATTAAGAAATGCATATTTAGGAAAAAATACATCATGTTTGGCTAGTGTTAACTGTGGACTTTGCATGAGATAAGTAAACCTAATCAAATCTCCAAAAATATTGTCCATACAAGTAGGGCAATGCAATAAACCTTATATTGAGGATTTTTTTCTCAAAAAAACTATATGGCTTATATATAGGAACAGAGGGAGTAGTATTTTGTAGGAATTGAAGGAGGTGGTAACGGCACAATCACCATGCTCATCTGGACGGAGCTAGGAGACATACAGTCACCAGCCGATGTTGTTCTTGGTCCTCGACGGTGGTGAACACGAGTATCGTAGAGTCTAAGGAGGACACAGTGAAGATGAAGGAGGGTCGACGGAGGAGTGCATGTATATAAGTGTGATCCACATATGAAGCGACATATATATTATGAACCTGTGCATGGATACTTTAGAAGCAAAGTGGGGCGTGTGTTCTTGCGAGGAAATAAATGAGAAGAGTACTACTTGACCTAATCCAATAGTTTCCTACAGTGTCCATTGCATTTGTATGATAGAAGCATCTTCCGATTATTTTATTGAGACAACTAGCAGAGTGTACACTCAGACCAACACCAACACGGGAAACATCAGCCCAACAAGGCCGGAAACTAGTTTGGCCCATCCAATAGCCAAACCAGGCAACACCTTGGTTGTGTGGTTGTTGAAGTTGTTCAATATTTAGTCCCACATTGCTAAGCTAAAGAAGTTGAGAGCACCTTATAAGGGAGGCATGTTGTTATCTTCTAGATAGTAGTACAATATGAACTATGCATCTATATAGCGCGTGCGCTCGCGTGAATATTCGCGACTTAAGACTTAAGACGCTTGGCGACGGCGCAACTAGCAAATGATATAATCTTTTTTCTTTTTTTTGAACTGATTTTCTTTAGTACCGAGATAAATCTGCTTACCACTTGGACGTACATGGTGCAATGTGAGTGCTTACTCCCGTCAGTCATGCCCTGTGATGCTACACTCTCGCTCCTTCAAAAACTATATTTGAGTGTACTTTCATGTATATGGGTGTAGTTACAGTGTTGTTCAGTCAAAGTAGCAGATTAATAGATTTTAGAGAAAGTACTACTTTTTAATGCAAAATATCATGTTATGCAGTCATCTCAAGCCTAAATATATATGCTTAACATGGCACTTGAATATGCAAAACAAAAAACTTCCACACATAGTGATGTTATTTAGTAAAATTCTGTCTATGCAAATATAGAAGTGATAAGTAAATAAGACGCGTACCTGACTGGCTTACCATCACCGCAAACTTCATCAACAGTGCTGCGAACTTCATCAACAGTGCTGTCAATCAAAATAGCAAATTAAGGCTAGATTTTAGAGAAAATACTACTTTTCTTAATGCAAAGTATCATGTCATGCACTCAAATCAAGCCTAAAAGTATATGCTTAACACGAGAGACACTTGAATATGAAAAACAAAAAACTTCCATGCATAGTGATGTTATATAGGCAAATTCTGTGTGTGCAAATATAGAAGTGATGAGTAAATAAGACGCATACCTGACTGGCTTACCATTACCGCAAACTTCATCAACAGTGCTGCAAACTTCATCAACAGTGCTGTCAATCAAAGTAGCAAATTAAGGCTACGATTTTAGAGAAAGTGCTACTTTTTTAAAAGTAAAATACCATTTTATGCACTCTTCTCAAGCCTGAATATACATGCTTAACATTACAGGCACTTGAATATGCAGGACAAAAAACTTCCATGCATAGTGATGTTAATAGGCAAATTCTGTGTACGCATACATCTAAGCGATGAGTAAATAAAACGCATACCTGACTGGCGTATCATCAACGGTAACTTTATCAACAGAGCTGTCAATCAAAGTAGCAAATTAAGGCTAGATTTTAGAGAAAGTACTACTTTTTTGAATGCAAAATAGTATTTTATGCACTCATCTCAAGCCTGAATATATATGTTTAACATTACAAGCACTTGAATATGCAAAACAAAAAAACTTCCATGCATAGTGATATTATATGGGCGAATTATGTATACGCAAATATCTAAGCGACGAGTAAATAAAACGCATACCTCATTGTCTTGCCATCACCGGTAACTTCATCAACAGGGCTGTCAATCAAAGTAGCAAATAAATTAAGGATATATTTTAGAGAAAGTGCTACTTTTTTTAATGCAAAATAACATTTTATGCACTCATCTCAAGCCTGAATATATATTCTTAACATTACAGGCACTTGAATATGCAAAACAAAAAACTTCCATGCATAGTGATGTTATTATATACGCAAATGCTGTTTATGCAAACATCGAATCAATAGGTAATAAAGCGCACACCTGATTGGTTTACCATCACCACAACCTTTGTCAACAGTGTTGTCAATCAAATTTGCAAACTAAGGCTTGATTTTAGAGAAAATACTACTTTTTTAATGCAGAATATCATGTTATGCACTCATCTCAAGCCTGAATATATGTTCGACAAGCACTTGAATATGCCAAACTGAAATTCTAAGTAAGCATACCTTTTTCCCTCAAAGTGTGCCAGCACTCGAGTAATACAGTCCCTAGACATGAATGGGGTTCCTATTTTCTTATCATAGAAGTTCATGCCAATAAATCTCCCACTGAAGTCAACCAGAGGCCCTCCAATCCCAGCCTAGCAAATAAAACGAACATTCAAGTAGTTTGCATGGAGAAGTTCTTATTTATATTAATGGAGATATATCGTTTAGTACATCATGTGATGGATATGTTAACTAGGAATATCCGCAAGAGCAATACTAACCTTAGTGATCTTACAACTGGAGTACCTAAGACCTCTGTAATCAAGCATGCCTGACCAGTCGGTTCCTCTCCCACATGTAGCCATTAGGACTCCTGATTTGAAGCAGCGTCCCACAGCTACTACATTGGGATCTTTACGAGTTCTTTTAGGATCTTTACGAGTTTTGTTATTCCACCGATCTTCAAGACTAAATGAACGAAGAGGACGGAAATCCTTGACACCAACAAGAGCAACATTGTGGTGTAAACTGGAATGTTGCAATATCCCCTCTTTGCGTTGTTTGTTTGGGAGCAAAACTACAATCTGCAAATGGCACTGTCAGAACTAAGCAGAATAAAGTAAGGACCACATTGTGAACCAACCTTCAAGTTTTCAGCAATCTCGTTTTCATCGTTAGGATCCCTAACCAAACTCGCCGAGGTCAGAATGATTGTGCATCCATTCCATTCAATAACTAAGCCTGAGCATGCAAAGAACCTTCTTTCTCCTGCATATATACGACAGTTCTCATTGATAATAAAGTTTGAACGTGGAATAGTATGTAGCATATTACTGTGAAATTACCACTGAATGAAGCCAGTGAGACAACAACTCGACTTAAGTTCTGAGAGACTGTTTTGCCAAGTTGGCTCCAAACACCTTTACTAGAACCATATAAGTCGCCAAAAGTCTCTTCAAATATATTAACCAATTTCAAGCCCTCTGTTCAATGATAGACGGCACAGTAGTTGTTAGTGGCAGAAGAATGTTGTAAACAACTGCATCCCAGGACAAACTTAAAGTATCAACTCACCAGTAGCTGCAGAAGGCTTTGGATAACTTAAGAAGTCTAGCTCCCCAGATCTGTCTATATCCCAAAATCGAACAAACCCATGAAGAAAGTAAAATAAGGTTAGCTAATTAGCACCGAGGCTATGAGAGTACAACTATAAAAGGCTAAAACAGCTTCTAGTTATTATGAGAAAAAAAAAGTAAAAGCTAAGTTTGCACCACTTGTGGAATCTTAAAAAACGATATCATTAGAAACACGGAGGAAATGGACAAAAGCAGAAATGATCTGACTGTGTACATACCCCTTGGATAAGTGCAATAGGGCAAGGGCTGCACCTGTCTCTGTATTTTTACATGCCTGTGGAAAGACATAGTGAACTTGATATAAATTACATCCACATGCATAGAATAAAATGGACTAAAACAGCACTAGGCAACATCTACACAAATAGAATTGCAGAGAACAGAGAGATTCCCCTATACAAAGCATCTAGGGTCGCGAAAAGATCATAAATCCTACTACTGTTCACATTTTAAGTCCGAAAGAAAAAGCTTCTTTAAAAAATCTGCTAGCTTCAACATTGAAGTAATATGAGTGTTCTTGGGAGAGGCAGAAAAGAAGCAAGTTGTTATCTAAAGATAAACAATGAAAAGTGCAAAGAAATTACAAACACCACATATAAATCTAAAGAAGGAACAAAAATACTACTAGCTTCAACATTGAAGTAATTATTATAAAGGGACAAACAATGACAACTGCAAACAAATTCCAAATGCCATCCAAAAAGATATAAAAGGAACAAAAACCCACGATCCAGACTCTTGCACAATTAATAAGCCTTGAAAGCTGTTATGATTGTGCTCACTTATTACTCAAAAAAAAGATCCACGAAGGGCGAAATGAATTCAGGGATGGACAAACCATACGTAAGCAAAATAAATGGAAATACACAAGATATACCTGACCCTCTTAACTTTCTTTTTCGGCATATATTTCTCCAAACGTTTGATAATTATACTCCTTGACACGAAAGAAGTTCCTTCCCCAACCAGACAAAGGTTCATGCCAACAAAGTTCCCATCACAATCAAAAAGTGGCCCACCTTCCCAAGCCTAGGAAAAAATAGTGACAGGCAACAAGGGTAAAATTGGGACAAAAAGAAGATATGGAACAAGACGTACATGCGAAAAACATCAATTTTATGTCTCAGAGCTATATAGTTCAGTGCATATAGATCAGACCATGGTGCAAGTGTACCTCAGATATTTTACAGGTGGAGAGCATACACTGTTTACCATCTTCAGATCCACTTGAATCACCGGTCAGTATCCCAGTTGTGGCCATTAATGTGCCAGAATCAGCACGTGCGACAGCTACTACCTTACTGCAGGGAAGAAATTCCACCTGATGATCGAGATCCAAAGGACGAACACCAAGGGAGTAGATCGCTATGTTGACAAGAGCAATCTTCTGATCGAAATCATAGTCTCCTAACAAGCCTGTAGCAACATTGCCGTTGCGACGCACTTCAATCTATAATGGGACAGCAAGAGAAGAATACCAAATGGTGACACACTGACAGTTATCTTAAGCAAACAAGCAAAACAAGTGAAGCATGATCAGCAGCACCAACCTTCAAGCTACCACAGCCTTCTGCTTTCTTATCATTGTAAGCTCTAACCAAACTTGATGAAGTGAGAAAGCGTGTACCAAGAGGTTGGCGTTGTAATGCTATGCCCGAGCATGCAAATAACATCTTATGTCCTACACAAGATTGTAATTTTAATCGTCTATAATAGCAGCACTAAATTAAAATACGATAAAATAATTAAAGCTAAGAATACTAGAGTATGACAGCATAGTCACCATCAGACAGTGCAAGGGAGACAACATGTCTAGAAAACTTCGAAGTAACTTGTTTGCTGAGCTCACTCCAGACATTTTGGTCACAGTCTCTGAACTTGTCAATTGGTTCTTCCGAATTGATATCCTGATTTAGGTCGCCTAGTTAAAAAACATGATGGAACACAATTGTGAGTGTTCGAAAAGAGCTGTAATAAACATATATAGAAAAATGAATTGACGGCAGACCTGCAATTATCAGATCAAGTGTCTCTCCTCCGCCATTGCAGATTCTTTTATTCTTTTTGGAGGTTTCTGCGACATTTTCCTTTAGATCATTACCAGCTCTCTTGATTTGCGGCATATCTGGAACACTGAAGCACAACAAAACAAAATCCAAATGTTAACCCACAGCACAAAAGGTTGTGGAACAATCACAGACCATTAATCAAAGGGTCCCTAACATAAGTCTTATACTGAAACACCAACTCCCACACTTCCAGATATACTCCATAAGGCCACATTTGGAACATGGATAGGAATTCCGAAGGGTAGGATTTTCGTAGGAAAACTTTCCTTTGTGTCCTTTGGAACGCAGGAATAGAAAATGACTTTCACAGGATTCGGTTCCTATGCACGTTTCATAGGAAAGAAAACATCCAATCGAACCTCTTGGAAATTTCTTGCCCTCGCGTAAGAACACCCACCGTTTTCACGTTAGGGTTAGAAAGTTAAACTTTGCACCTCGTAAGGACAGATCTAGATAGTTGCTGGTTGTGCACCCACAATTTGTAGATGTTAGCTTCAGGTTAACTAATCTCTGGATGACGAAAACCTGATACCTGAAAATTCAGTGTCCAAGGTTGCGGACGGGGTGGGGGCAGCAGATACGCGATGAGGAAGACGGGAACGGCGATGGCGGCGCTCGAGCGTGAGAGGCGGAGAAGGCGTACGTCCGCGGTGACGCTAAGCTACGGCAAAGGGAGCAGCTGTGTGGATTGTAGAGCGCGTGGGAGAGAGAAGGGGCCGATCGAGGAGGAAGAAAAGATTTGCTCCAACTGAATTGGTCCACCTCATCCCGTCACAATATGGTAAACACTCAGTATCGCAGGTCGATGGCAAACAAATGGTGTGACCAATGCGTTGCCGTCCATCTGATTTCCATCACACGGCCGGTGATTCATTTTGCTTTCCACCGGGAAAAAAGGCTCATTAAATCTGTACCTTCCCCACATAAATAGCAAAAATGGCGCATCTGCCCAAATCGATCCCCAGCTCGACACCATCTCCTGTCGCCGCCGCCACGGTGATTCTTCTCTTCCCACCGTGCCTCAACTCCCTCGGCAGCGCCGCACCATCCTATCCGACGCGGCGCTGTTACCCGCGCCTCCACTTGCATCGATCTGTGGCGCCGACTCCATGATGTTCCGCCAGGGGGAATTGTCTTGAGGATCCCTGATCGCCGGTGGCGGCTTTGCCAGTTCCAAGGAGTGCATGAATCATGACAGGGTCAGAGGCGTTTTAGCCTTTTTTTTTTCGCGCGGGGGGAAGCCTCATTAATCAGGGCATCTCCAGCGGCGCGACGCATTTTAATGTCCGCGAGCGTCCGTTTGCGTCGCGCCGTGGACGCTAAAATGACCGTTTTTGTCCGCGCGTCCGTTTGCGTCTGGGGTCTGCTCCTCCAGTGGGGCGACACATTTTTTTTTCTTTTTTTCCCTTTTCTCAATTAAACATAGTTTCAAAATATTACATTACATTTTGAAACATGATTTTACACAAACTAACACATAGTTAGGAACATGGTTTACACAAACTAACACATAGTTTGAACCTTGGTCGACACAAATATAAAAAATTTAAAAATAGAAGACAGTTGTGTTGATTTTCGTATGTTCGCTGCCAAGAAAGAACATTCAAGGGCACCCAATCACCCAAACTGGAAAATCCAGCGGGAGGAGATGGTGCCCTTATTGGTTCTACCGATGAGGCGAACAGACAGAAACCTCGCCCAAGGCTGCGGCCTCGAGCGCCTCGCCGGCCACCAGGACCGGCCATGGACTTCCTCGCGGGCTTGGCTGCGTCGCAGGAACACTTAGGCGGCGCTACGCTCGAGCTTTCTGGCGGCTAGGGTTTCTTTGGAGGTCTGGATGCGGAAGAAGAAGGCGCGCCCCCTTTATATAGGCCGGCGGCATGCGGTGGCCGCGGGACGCGTGGCGTCGCTATTAACGTGGTTGGCGGAGGTGGCGGCCGCTCGCCAGCCGAGGCATCGTCGCCATTAACGTGGCGCAGAGTGCCGAAGCGACGCAGCTTTGCAGTCGCTGGCGCGTTTGAGAAGACGCATCAACGCAGGGTCGCTGCCAGGCGGGCCAGCTGAAACGTCCGCCAGACACGAGCGGACGTTTCCGGACGTCCGCGGAGACGCATCCGAGGCGCATATTTGGGCCAGGTTTACGTCTCCACGGACGGCCCGGTCACTTTGCGTCGCCCCGCTGAAACAGGTCCCAGACCATTTCCGATCACGGCGGACGAAAACGATCGCTCAGCGTCCGTTTGCATCGCGCCGCTGGAGATGCCCTCAAGGCAAAGGAGTGCCATCCTGGTTACAAACTAAACGAGAACAACATGATTCCATATATGCTTCCGAAATTAACTCCACATCCATATAATCATGATGTTTCCATATATTCTCACGAAATTAAATCTACATCCCTATAATCACGATGTTTCCATATATTCGAAATTAACTCCAGATTCATATAAGCACGATGTTTCCATCTAAGACACACAATATTTCCTTTCCATTTCAAACTTGTTTCCATCACACAATGAGCATGCGCCCAAAGCTATGAGCAATGCTTCATAATTTAATCACGGTTTTCTCCAAGCAATGTCATGATTTTTTTTTCTACTATGAAGCCATATAGTTTGCTTCCCTTAAATTTTGTTTTGTTTCCATTGCTGTACAAATTTGATTTGGGGGATAAAATTGCCTCCCTGTATAAGAAATATATTTGTAATGTGAAATCACGTTTTTTGTAGAAAAATGTGTTCTCGTTCACCAAAGAATTTGCTTCCACCGTGAATGAAATTTGCTACAATGTAAAAAAGAAAAGTACTTATATAGTAATTGGGTTCAATTGTTACACAATATTGTTTCCACATACTAGAGAAATGCTTCCAACTATATACGGATTTGTTTCCATCACCAAAAGAATAGCTTCAAGGCCTACATTAGACAAATGCAGCCAACAAATAATATATTCCTTCCATCAAGAATAATTACATTTTAGTGCTTCCAACAAAATAGCTGCTTCCTTAAAATTGAGAATATAGAGCTTCCAACTAAAAGAAAATTTGCTCTCATCTAACAAACTATTTGCTTCCTCGGATGCTGATATGCTTCCTTTACTAATCACGTTTTGCCGCAATTGCTTCCGACGATCACTTCCTTCTTGCTTCCATGCAGCCTGGAGTCCTGACAACACAACCATTAGGTAGCTCCTAATTATCGATGCACTGAAATGATTTCACCAAGTCGAGAACTTTTGCGCCTCCAGGCAGACGAGCCTGATGTCATGGCCATCGGAGGTTGCCAGGCTAGGAGAGGTGCTACGAGACAGATCTCTGCAACACATGCACCACCATCCTCGTCCTAGGACATAATCTGCATGTGCATCAGATCCTCTTCTCTTGCAATGATTTTCTGGAGAGAAACAAGTGGCAAAAATAATGGAGAGCATACATGAGAAAGCAAGATGCATGTCAATTACGTGATCACCTCCTCTGACCCTGTCATGATTCATGCACTCCTTGGAACTGGCAAAGCCGCCACCGGCGATCAGGGATCCCCAAGACAATTCCCCCTGGCGGAACATCATGGAGTCGGCGCCAGAGATCGATGCAAGTGGAGGCACGGGTAACAGCGCGGCGTCGGATAGGATGGTGCGGCGCTGCCGAGGGAGTCGAGGCGCGGTGTTGTTTGTGGTTTGAAATGCGAGGATACTTTCCATGTTCTATGCCGCTGTCCCATGGCGCAGGATCTCTGGCGGGCAATGGAGGAGGTGTGGCCATTACCGGCACTTGAGAGCATCAAGAACTCGGGCCCAGAGTGGGTCCTGCAAGCCCTGGTTCAGGTGCCGGAGACGACGCGCATGATGATGCTGATGACCTGGTGGCGGGCATGGCATGTCCGTAACAAAGTGGTGCATCACAAGCCTGCGTCTCCAATTGAAGCGTCGCGGCGTTTCCTTTGCAGCTATGTTGATTCTCTGCTGGTCATCAAACAAAATCCGTTGGCGGACCTAGTGAAGGGGAAGTCTACCATCTGCTATGCCGTGAAAGCGAAGCATGGGCGACAAGCTGACCTGACATCATCATCGAAAACCATCTCGGCACCCTGGGTTAGGCCCCCGCCAGGATGGTCTAAACTGAACACTAATGCATTGTGGACAGGGGAAGAAAGCAATGGAGGTGCTGGAATGATCCTTCGAGATACGGCGGGTACCATAATAGGCCCAGCTTGCTGGTCCTTGGCCCCTTGTGGTAGTCCGTTGGAGGCGGAACTGAAAGCATGCATTCAAGGTTTGACACTGACCATGCAATGGACGGACGAGCCGATCATAGTGGAGACCGACTGCCTTGAAGCAATCCAGATGATCAACGATCCTGGTCCCAGTCGTTCCATCCTGGCAGCGCTGATATATGAAGTGAAGTCGCTGAGTGCGCTGAGATCGTGTGTGTTTAAGCATATTAGTAGAAACATTAATAATGTTAGTCGCTGTCTGGCTCGTTTTGGACGTTTAAACTCTTGTACAGTAGCAGAATCTGGCCTCGCTCGAGGAAGAAACCATCGAGGGAGTGGGGCAACATGATTAACGGAAGCTATATTTACGGGAGTGATTAACGGCACTAGCAGACTTTGTTATTCCCACGCGCGCGGGCCAAAAATCCAACGGAGAGAAGGCTTCCAATCCTATGGCAAGTATCTGGTCTGATGGGAAACAAAATATCGGGAGTTCCTAGTGGTGCCCCAAACAAACACCTCAGCGCCGACGGGCACTTGATAATCCTCATCCGCGAGCTCGTTCGATCGCCGGCCTCCCCCATTTATCAGAGGGAACCGCTAGCACAAGTGGCCGCTAGTTAGGTTGGAGCTTTGGTTCGTCGCTAGCAAATGGCGGCGCCGGCGCAAGTAATTAAGGACGCCGAGGTGCTCCGGTTCATCGAGGAGATGACGAGCGACGTGGACTCGGTGCAGGAGCGCGTGTTGTCTGAGATCCTCGCCCAGAACGCCGGCACGGAGTACCTGAGCAAGTGCGGCCACCCCATGGACCGGGCCACGTTTCGGGCCAAGGTGCCGGTGGTGTCCTACGAAGCTCTCAAGCCGTACATGCAGCGCATCGCCAACGGAGACCGGTCGCCCGTGCTGTCGACGCGCCCCGTCACCGACTTGATCGCCAGCTCCGGCACGTCGGCCGGCGAGTGCAGGATGCTTCCCAACATTCAGGACGTGGGCGGCCGGCTCCGGCATCTCAAGAGCCTCCTGATGCCAGTGATGAACTTGTAAGTCCGCCATTTCCATTCCGAGCGAGACCCGCGCGCTTTGCAGGCGCTCAATATTTGGTACTCACTCCATATATAGGCACCTCCCTGGTCTGGACAAGGGGAAGGCGCTCTACTTCCTGTTCGTGAG
This sequence comes from Lolium rigidum, assembly GCF_022539505.1. Taxonomy (NCBI): domain Eukaryota; kingdom Viridiplantae; phylum Streptophyta; class Magnoliopsida; order Poales; family Poaceae; genus Lolium; species Lolium rigidum. Next base: position 239,335,279 of record NC_061512.1, on the reverse strand, counting down.
GCCGGAGACCAAGACGGCGGGTGGCCTCACGGTGTGGCCCATCCTGACGAGCTTCTACAAGAGCGAGGGCTTCAGGAACCGGCCGCACGACCCCTTCCATGACTACACAAGCCCCACGGCGGCCATCGTCTGCCCGGACACGTTCCAGAGCATGTACGCGCAGATGCTGTGCGGCCTGTGCCAGCGCCACCAGGTGCTGCGCATCGGCGCCGTGTTCGCCACCGGCCTCCTGCGCGCCGTCCAATTCCTCCAGCTCAACTGGGAGCAGCTGGCCGCCGACATCGAGGCCGGCGCGCTCACCTCACGTGTCGCGGACGAGTCGGTGCGCGATGCGGTGGCCGGCATCCTCCGGCCGGATCCTGAGCTCGCCCGGTTTGTCCGGGACGAGTGCGGCAAGGCTGGGTGGGCCGGCATCCTCGCCCGCGTCTGGCCCAACGCCAGGTACCTCGAGGCCGTCATCACCGGCACCATGGCGCAGTATGTCCCCACCCTGAGGCACTACAGCGGCGGCCTGCCCATGGTGTCCATCTCCTACGCCTCCTCCGAGTGCTTCTTCGGCGTCAACCTCCGCCCGCTGTGCGACCCGTCGGAGGTGTCCTACACCATCATGCCCAACCTGGCCTACTTCGAGTTCCTCCCGGTAGACGACGACGACCAAGAGGAGGGCGACGGCGTCCCGGCCGTGCTGGTGGACCTTGCGAGGGTGGAGGCCGGGCGCGAGTACGAGATCGTTGTCACCACCTTCGCGGGGCTGAACCGGTACCGCGTCGGCGACGTGCTCCGCGTGTCAGGGTTCCACAAGAGCGCGCCGCAGTTCCAGTTCGTGCGCCGCGCCAACATGATCTTGTCCATCGACGCCGACAAGACGGACGAGGTGGAGCTGCAGCGCGCCGTGGAGCGGGCGTCGGCGCTGCTGCGCCAGCCGCACGGCGCGTCCGTCGCGGAGTACACCAGCCGCACCTGCACCGCTCGCATCCCAGGCCACTACGTCGTCTACTGGGAGCTGGCTGCCGGCGTGGCGGTGGACAAGGAGGTCCTCGACGGCTGCTGCCTGGAGATGGAGGAGGCCCTAAACACGATGTACAGGCAGAGCCGGGTGGTTTACGGCTCCATCGGGCCGCTCGAGATCCGGGTGGTCCGGCCAGGTACCTTCCAAGATCTCATGGACTACACCATCTCCCGCGGCGCCTCCGTCAACCAGTACAAGACGCCCCGCTGTGTCACGTTCCCGCCGGCGATCAAGCTGCTCGACTCATGCGTCGTGTCCAACCACTTCAGCGCTGCCCTGCCCCGTTGGACCTCCTATGACTAAACGGAGGCAGCTCCCCGATTAGGCGTGGTGTTGCCAAGTTGCAATGAGGATTGCTTCACGTACTGCTCTTCCGTTTCGATGCTGAATTTCTTCTTTCCCGGCTCTGTTTTCAAATTTATTTACAATATATTCGTACTATTCATTGTGTTGTAAAGATTTGTTTGTCTAATACAAATACAAGATCTTGAAATTGTTATTTCTTCCCGGTCTGTTAGATTGTGTGTTGTATCTCATATAAACCACCATTATCACATCTAGATTACAAGCACTGCCACTCTAGAGACAACCTGCCAACGCCTGCAGGAGGCTCTCCCCGGAAGGTTGGTAGGGGATATTTTACCACGTTTTTTCGGTGGTTCATGGAGCTCCAGTATGCGGCGACGGGCTTATCCATGGTGTTGCACACTCTTGCGATGGAACTCCTCCTGTGGTTTCACTTGCGCTAGATGATGATGGTCATGTCCGTCTCAAGTTGGAACATCTTTGATCGTTGCGTTCGATTTGTGAAGACTCTCAAGTTGCTCATCGTGATCTATTTGAGATGCTCATCGTGATTGTTTACTTCTCAACCTTGATGACGATAACCACGGCATGTAATCCTCTATTAAGCTATATATAAAAAGAGGTGTGCTCCACATGGCTTAAGAAAAGCAAGCAAACTAAGTGAATGAACATTTCATGGTCGAGCACATATAGTTTGACGGCCAGTGCAACTTATCTGGCACTTGGCAAACACATTCATATGTGGAACAGCGACAAAAAAATAATACTCCGCAAATGAATGCCCTATGCATATTCACAGTTTTGCGAGTGTAAACAATCGTTCTACAGATGCACTCGACACATGTCCTTATTTTACCACGCTAACAGGAGACATACGGTGGATATTTTATGGCGAGTGCTTTTGGAAGAAAAACGCTCGGTAAACAAGTAAAGAAAACAACGTGTGCTCCACCGATGATAGGGGCGACTTTATTGCTGCATCCTCCTCTTTCTTGCAGGGAGTCGATACAGCGGTGACGGTTGAGGCTTTGGCACTGAGTAATGGCCTGGACTTGGCTATCAGATTGAGATGTAACAGGTTGATGATCGAATCTAACTGCTCGGAGATGGTGGAAGCGTTCAATGACAGAGAACCATGGTGGAGTGCCCAAACAGCAATATTCACTGAGTGCATTGATAAGATAGCGACTATTGGGTGGGTCTCGGTTAGACATGTCCACCATGAGGCCAACCAAGTTGCTCATGTCTTAGCTCAGAACTCTTATACTAGTTGTAGTTCTTGTAATTGGATCGATGAGGCCCCTAGCTTCATCCTAGATAATCTTCTCTCCGATGTAGTTTTATGATGAACTCGAGGCGGCAAGTTCCAGACGCATTTTTTTCCTTCCAAGAAACCTTAGGGAGCTGGAAGGTTTTTAATGAGGCGGCTACCTAATATATATTTTGCTTTAAAAAAATGTGTATTCTGTTTGGCTTAAAGGGGTTTCTTTATTTTACATAAAAGGCCCTTTTTATTTTCTAAGTGCCAAATATGGGGGTTTTTTGTGAACCAAGTGCGAAAAAAGTATGGTGAAAAATGGCATTACTACAATTTCACTCAATCTAGACCAAATTCAATGGACAATTTCCTACCTTTATGCATTCATAATCTTTACATCTATTTTCCCATTTAAACAACTTTATGCCGATTTCATAAAAAATAAGTCAAATTTGAAATAATTGTGTTTGATAGTTTTTGGGAAAATTTGTTACATGATGCCATTATTTTATGGGGTCTGATGAAATACATCACCTGATTGTGTCGTTGCAAGGTATCACTAAAAATTTTGTGGCACATTTGCCAAAACACACCATACAGCCAAAAAGGGAAACATTGACACTTTTACCTAGGATGACCATGTTATAGTTCGGAAGACAATGTGCAAAAGTTTCCATTTTTTGTCATGCGGTGTGTTGTCGTAAATGTGCCACGAAATTGTAATAATACCTCGCAAAGACATAAATCGGGTGGTGTGTTTTGGCAAACGACGAAAAATAACAGTATCCTCTAAAAAAAATTGTAGTTTTTTCCATTAAAAAAAATATTTTCAGGTACATAAGTAGTCATTACAACTTATGTACCTGAAAATATTTTTCATGGAGAGTTTACAAGATCAACCCTTGGTAAGAGCATCTCCAGTCTCCTCGAGCGAGCAATGGCGGACTACAGCGACGGCGCGGCGAACAACGGCTTCGGCCGGCGTTCTCTCCACCAATGGGAGGGGAGGCTGTTGCACGCGGTGGGATACCCGGCGCCGCCGGACTTCCGCGCGCCCGGAGGCTGGCGCCTGAGCGCGGGGACGTCCCGATCCCGCCGCCGCCAATAGGACGCGCTTCCCTCGAGGCGGAGATCGACGCGGTGCTCGTCACCCTCAGCGACGAGCAGTGCGTCGAGCCGCTTTTTTCCCCGACAACTACGACGCGTGGACCGACTTCTTCAGGCAAAGGTACGAGCGAGAACTCGCCGCCTACGACGGTGCTCCCCCTCCTTCCGTGCACAACAACGCTGCCGGCCGCCGCCGCTGGTGGAGCGGGTTGGGCCGCACCCTCGAGAATGTGCTCGTGCACATCGAGGGTGGCAACTACCCTGTACTGGGGATGCCGCCGCCGGCGCTTTTCGTTTCGCGCCGGCACGGGAGCTCGTGGACGCCACTGAAAGAACATTTCATGATCTCTGAGGTTTTGTGTGTTTGTTAACAACACCGGTGACAATTTAACTATGTGTTAAGTGGATTACAGATAGAGAAAAGATATCACAGGTAAATCTCGACCCGCTCAAAAAGGAAGAAAAGAAGAAGAAGAAGAAGAAGAAGAAGAAGAAGAAGAAGAAGAAGAAGAAGCTGGTGGCTGTCCCTGGACGACACTGCCGGCGATACAGGGCCGACACTGCCGGTGGGTGCACCCCGGCACTGCCGGTGGTTTCAGGCCGGCACTGCCGGTGGCTGCACCCCGGCACTGCCGGCGATTCTGGCCCCGGGACGCCATCAACTGTTACACCTTTGTTGAATATCATGTGAGTTGCTATGCATGTTCGTCTTGTCTAAAGTAAGGGTGATTTGTCATGATTAAATGGTTTGAGTACGCATATTGTTAGAGAAGAACATTGGGCCGCCAACCAAAGCCATGTATCATGGTGGAAGTTTCAGCTTGGACATTAATCCTCAAATCTCTTATGAGAATATTATCTGTTGTTGAATGCTTAAAGCATTAAAGAGGAGTCCATCATCTGTCTTCTATGTTGTCCTGGTATGGATGTCCTCAAGTTGAGATCTATCAAAATTGAGAAATCAAATGCGATCTATCTCCTTGGACCTTTGTACAGGTGGCATAGAGGTACCCCTTTGTGACACTTGGTTGAAACATATGTAATGCAATGATAATCCATGGAAATCCAAACTAACTAGGACAAGGTGCGGGCACTATTGGTATTCGATGCATGAGGCTTGCAACTTATAGGAGGTTTTATGCATAACACATATGAATTATTATTACCGTTGACAAAATTGTTTCCATGTTTTCAAAATAAAAAGCTCTAGCACATGAGTAATCCCTGCTTCCCTCTGCGAAGGGCCTTTCTTTTACTTTATGTTGAGTCAGTTTACCTACTTCTTTCTATTTTAGAAGCAAACACTTGTGCCGACTGTGTGCATTGATTCTTACATACTTGCTTATTTGCACTCATCATATTACTTTGTATTGACAATTATCCATGAGATATACATGTTGAAAGTTGAAAGCAACTGCTGAAACTTATATCTTCCTTTGTGTTGCTTCAAAACCTTCTATTAAGAATCTATTGCTTTATGAGTTAGCTCTTATGCAAGTCTTGTTGATGCTAGTCTTGAAAGTACTATTCATGAAAAGTCTTTGCTATATGATTCAGTTGTTTAGTCATTATCTTTACCATTGCTTTGAATCACTTCATTCATTTCATATGCTTTACAATAGTATTGATCAAGATCATGTTGGTAGCATATCACTTAAGAAATTATCCTTGTTATCGTTTACCTACTCGAGGGCGAGTAGGAACTAAGCTTGGGGATGCTTGATACGTCTCAAACGTATCTATAATTTCTTATGTTACATGCTAGTTTTATGACAATACCTACATGTTTTATTCATACTTTATATCATTTTGATGCATTTTCCGGTACTAACCTATTAACAAGATGCCGAAGCGCCAGTTCCTGTTTTCTGCTGTTTTTGGTTTCAGAAATCCTACACAGGAAATATTCTCGGAATTGGACGAAACAAAAGCCCACGGTCTTATTTTTCACGGAGGCTTCCAGAACACCGGAGAGGAGACGAAGAGAAGCCACGAGGCGGCCACACCATAGGCCGGCGCCGGCCCAGCCCTGGCTGCGCCGCCATGTAGTGTGGGCCCCTCGGGACTCCACCGACATCGCCCCTTCGCCTATATATTCTCTCCGTCGCGAAAACCCTAAATAACCCGACGATATTCCACGAAGAGTTCCGTAGCCGCCGCCATCGCGAAGACAAGTTTCGGGGGACAGAAGTCTCTGTTCTGGCACGCCGCCGGGATGGGGAATTTCCCCCGGAGTCATCTCCATCGACACCACCGCCATCTTCATCGCCGTTGCTGTCTCCCATGATGAGGAGGGAGTAGTTCTCCCCGAGGCTAAGGGCTCTACCGGTAGCTATGTGGTTCATATCTCTCTCCCATGGTGTGATCTTTATGTGATCATGAGCTTTGTATCATTATTAATCTATGTGCTACTCTAGTGATGTTATTAAAGTAGTCTATTCCTCCTCCATGATGTAAAGGTGACAGTGTGTGCATCATGTAGTACTTGGCGTAGGTTATGATTGTAATCTCTTGTAGATTATGAAGTTAACTATTACTATGATAGTATTGATGCGATCTATTCCCCCTTTCATAGCTATTGGTGACGAGTGTGTATGCTATGTTAGTACTCGGTCTAAATTGCAACGGTCTATTATGCACTCTAGAGGTTACTTTAATATGAACTCCGGACGTTGTGGAGCTTGTTTACTCCGGCTTGAGGTGTGCTTTTATAGCCCTACACAATGAATGGTGTTTGTTATCCAACAAGAGAGTGTTTGAAAGTAGCACAAGTAAAGAGAAGTTATTTATTTATGTGATCATTGTTGAGAGTGTCCACTAGTGAAAGTATGATCCCTAGGCCTTGTTTCTAAGCATTGAAACACCGTTTCCAACAAGTTCTGTTACATGTTTGCTTGCTACCATCTTTATTTCAGATTGCAATTACTACTTACAATCATCCCTATTACTTGTATTTCACTATCTCTTCGCCGAACTAGTGCACCTATACATCTGACAAGTGTATTAGGTGTGTTGGGGACACAAGAGACTTCTTGTATCTTAATTGCAGGGTTGCTTGAGAGGGATATCTTTGACCTCTACCTCCCTGAGTTCGATAAACCTTGGGTGATTCACTTAAGGGAAACTTGCTGCTGTTCTACAAACCTCTGCTCTTGGAGGCCCAACACTGTCTACAGGAATAGAAGCGTGCATAGACATCAGCCACCACCTCAAGTGCGATGTGCCTATTCGGAAAGGCGGATGTGGGTTGGTTGTGGCATCGCCGCTTGGCCCATGTCAACATGAGAACTTTGCAAAGTCTTCACAAGGGGAACCATATTGTGGGACTAATGGAAAATGTTTCTTTTGCCAAAGATCGTGTTTGTAGGGCTTGTGTTGAAGGCAAAATGCATGACTCTCCGCACCCAAGCAACACTATCATCTCCTCCAAGAGGATCTTGGAGCTCCTTCATGTAGATCTCTTTGGTCCTACCTCTTATGCAAGTCTTGGTGCGAAGAAATATTGCTTGGTAATTGTTGATGACTATTCAAGATACACTTGGGTCTACTTTCTCAAGACGAAAGATGAGACTCAACAAATATTCATTGACTTTGCTACCGAGGTGCAACGCCAACACAATCTCCTCATTATGGCAATAAGAAGTGACAACGGCTCCGAGTTCAAGAACTACACACTCAATGATTTTCTTAGTGATGAGGGGATAAGACATCAATATTCCGCTGCATACACCCCTCAACAAAATGGTGTTGCGGAGAGGAAGAACCGGACTCTCTTGGATATGGCAAGGTCTATGATGGCGGAATACAAATCCCGCTATAATTTTTGGGCCGAAGCTATCTCCACCGCTTGTCACTCTTCTAATCGGCTCTATCTCCGCAAGGGCTTGAACAAGACTCCATATGAAATACTCACCGGCAACAAGCCTAATATCTCATACTTCAAGGTGTTCGCTTGTAAGTGTTTCTATAAAATCAAAGGAGTTCGTTTATCTAAATTTGCTCCTAAAGCTTTGGAGGATATATTTGTTGGTTACGGTGCCGAATCTCACACTTATAGAATCTTTTATATATCTTCCAAGATTATCATTGAATCTTGTAGTGTGACGTTCGAAGAAAATGATGGCTCCCAAGTGGGGCAAGTTGATGTATGTGCAGGTGATGAAATACCTCAAGATGCCATAGTAAGAATGGGTGTGGGATTTTTCCGCCCCATTGAGGGACACGGTGTGGCGTCTCGGGAAGGACTATGCTCTACCACGGTGGAGCCCTCATCCTCTCAACATCAACAAACCCCATCTCTTGAAGCAAATGATACACCAACCCAAGAACAAGAACAAAACCCTCCTTCTTGTGTGCAAGATCAAGGACAAGATCAATCAAAGGTTCATGATGGCTCCGATGAAGATCCATTCAATTCGTGTCATTCACCGAATAATATTCAAGATCAAGCACATGAGGATGAGCAATCTCAAGAAATTGAGGATTCTCAAGTTGAAGGTCAAGACGGGGACCCAAATGATCAAGTGAAACCTCCAAGGCCAAGAAGAATCAAGGAGGAGATCGAGGCCCGTCGTCTAGCAATAAGAGAAAGGAACCTTGAAATTCGTGAACACACTCATGACAAGGTCCTTGGTGATTTAAGGGCAAGTGTTACCACAAGAAGGCAATTGGCTAACTTTAGCAATCATCATGCTTATATCTCCTTAGTGGAACCCAAGAAAGTGTTTGAAGCCCTTGAAGATTCGGATTGGTTGGAAGCTATGCACGATGAACTCAACAACTTCAAGCGCAATAAAGTATGAACCTTAGTAGAGAAGCCAAAGGGGTGCCGCAATGTTATAGGCAATAAATGGATTTTCAAGAACAAGCAAGATGAGTTTGGGAATGTTGTGAGGAACAAGGCAAGATTGGTGGCTCAAGGTTTCTCTCAAGTTGAAGGAATTGACTTTGGAGAAACCTATGCTCCCGTGGCTCGTCTTGAGTCCATCCGTATCCTTCTTGCTTATGCATCGCATCATAACTTTAAGTTACAACAAATGGATGTGAAAAGTGCTTTTCTTAATGGTCCTTTGCATGAAGAGGTTTATGTTAAACAACCCCCGGGGTTCGAGGATCTCAACTTTCCTAACCATGTCTACAAGCTTGATAAAGCACTTTATGGTCTCAAACAAGCTCCTAGAGCTTGGTACGAGCACCTTAAAGAATTGTTGCTAGACCGTGGGTTTGATGTTGGGCTAATCGATCCCACTCTTTTTACTAAGAGGGTCAATGGGGAGCTTTTCGTTTGCCAATTATATGTTGATGATATTATCTTTGGCTCTACTAACAAAGCTTTCAATGATGAATTTTCAAAGCTTATGACCGATAGGTTTGAGATGTCTATGATGGGAGAGATGAAGTTCTTCCTTGGTTTTGAGATCAAGCAATTGAGAGAAGGAACCTTCATCAATCAAGCAAAATATCTCCAAGACATGCTCAATAGGTTCAAGATGACCGAGTTGAAGGGTGTAGCCACTCCTATGGTTACTAAATGTCATCTTGCACTTGATCCCAATGTTAAAGAGGTGGATCAAAAGGTATATCGCTCCATGATTGGATCCTTGCTTTACCTTTGTGCATCTAGACCGGACATAGTGTTGAGTGTTGGTGTGTGTGCAAGGTATCAAGCTTCTCCTAAGGAGAGTCACATGATGGCTCTCAAAAGAATCTTTCGATATTTAGTTGATACCCCAAGATATGGTATTTGGTACCCCAAAGGCTCAAGTTTTATTCTCAATGGATACACCGATGCGGATTGGGCGGGGGACAAGGATGATAGGAAATCAACTTCCGGGGCTTGCCAATTTCTTGGTAGGTCCTTGGTGTGTTGGTCTTCTAAGAAGCAAAATTGTATATCTCTCTCCACCGCCGAAGCCGAATATGTTGCCGCCGCAAGTGGATGCACTCAATTGTTATGGATGAGGCAAACTTTAAAGGAATACGGTGTCATTTGTGACAAAGTGCCTCTATTGTGTGACAATGAAAGTGCCATCAAGATTGCCTATAATCCGGTGCAACATTCAAGAACGAAGCATATTGAGATCCGGAATCATTTCATTAGGGATCATGTTGCCCGTGGTGATATTGAGCTTATCTATGTTCCTACCAAAGATCAACTTGCCGATATATTCACGAAGCCTCTTGATGAAGCAAGGTTTTGCTATTTGAGGAATGAGCTAAATATCATTGATTCAAGGAGTATAGCTTGACCATCTTGCAAACATACCTTTATCTCAAAACTTTATTTTGTTTAGATGTGGGCATGGAAATAGGGGGAGTGCGATTTAAATTATTGAGCTATCCTTCCCCCCATAATGCCAACATTAAGAAATCATTCTCTTTATATCATTTGTTGATATGTGAGCTTCAATGATGAGTAGTGGTTTGGGCCCAAGATATATCTTCGCGGTGCCATGCCATAACACTCATATATGGTGGCCTAGGCCACCACACTCTTCTTTGTGAAGAGTTGGAGTTATATGGTTTTTCATGAATTTTATTTGACTATCTCTTGTTCTTATGGGAAATCACTCATGTTTGGTCTTTATTTGCAATGTTTTGCAAATATGGGTGATAACGTACCATCAACAGTGCGATCTTCCTAACCTAAGCCCCACCTTTCCTAAAGAAACCATTCTTATTTATATACACTAAAACTCTGAAAATTTTCGAGGGTTTTTGGGCTTTGGGATGGTTTGGCGGCACTGCAGGCGCCTTCACCCCAGCACTGCCGGTGGTGACACCCCGGCACTGCCGGTGGTTCAACCCCGGCACTGCCGGTGGTTCAACCCCGGCACTACCGGTGGCACCAGCACTGCTGGCCTCGGCTGAGCGGCACTGCCGCTGGTGGCGTGGGTTCAAGTGATGGGCCTAGTGGGGGAGTTATGGCAACCGCCCCATTCTCCCCCCCCCCCCGCGTCCCTCTCCTCCCATACATCGCCCCAGCCGACGCCGCCGCCGTCCCTGCCCTCTGCCACCGTCCCGTGCCCTTCCTCCTCCCCTGGACGGCTGGAATCGGGCAGGCCCCTCCCTCCTCCATGGCTTCCTCCTCCGGTTAGCTTCCTCTCCTCTCTCTCTCCCTCTCTAGAATGGGTAGACCTTTCTAGAAGAAAGAAGGCTGGATGAATCTCTCCGTAATTTTTGCCATAGAGGTGGATGATCTTGTGCATTGTGTGATGAAAATTTGAGGAACAATGGTTGAGTCTAGAGCAGATATGGTCGTTCTTCAGGTTGACCGGCACTGCCGGCCTCATCTCAGTGGCACTGCCGCTGGGCCGGCATTGCCGCCCAAGTCTCACCGGCTCTGCCGGATGGGCCGGCACTGCCGCCCATACCACCCCGGCACTGCCGGTATAGCAGTTGCCAGATCAACTTTAGCCTCCTCTTTTGTATCTTGAACATTTCATTCACCATGCTATGATTATCATGTTTTCTATTTTTTAGTGTACCTTATCATATGCTCCTTCTACCCATTGCGTTCACAGGTGCAGGTGGTCCTCATCGCTCTAGCTCGGGCAAACGGGCAGTACCTGATACGTCTCCGACGTATCGATAATTTCTTATGTTCTATGCCATATTATTGATGATACCTACATGTTTTATGCACACTTTATGTCATATTCGTGCATTTTCTGGAACTAACCTATTAACAAGATGCCGAAGTGCCAGTTCTGTTTTCTCGCTGTTTTTGGTTTCAGAAATCCTAGTAACGAAATATTCTCGGAATTGGACGAAACAAAGACCCAGGGGCCTATTTCGCCACGAACCTTCCGGAAGACCGAAGAGCATACGAAGTGGGGCCACGAGGTGGCCAAACCACATGGCGGCGCGGCCAAGGGGGCCCGCGCCGCCCCGTGGTGTGGGCCCCTCGTCAGCCCCCGACTCGCCCTTCCGCCTACTTAAAGTCTCCGTCGCGAAACCCCCGAGGCGAAAAACCACGATACGGAAAACCTTACCGAGACGCCGCCGCCGCCGATCCCATCTCGGGGGATTCCGGAGATCTCCTCCGGCACCCACGACGGAGAGGGGATTCATCTCCCGGAGGACTCTACACCGCCATGGTCGCCTCCGGAGTGATGAGTGAGTAGTTCACCCCTGGACTATGGGTCCATAGCCGTAGCTAGATGGTTGTCTTCTCCTCATTGTGCTTCATTGTTGGATCTTGTGAGCTGCCTAACATGATCAAGATCATCTATCTGTAATACTCTATGTTGTGTTTGTCGGGATCCGATGGATAGAGAATACCATGTCATGTTAATTATCAAGTTATTACATATGTGTTGTTTATGATCTTGCATGCTCTCCGTTACTAGTAGAGGCTCCGGCCAAGTTTTTACTTTTAACTCCAAGAGGGAGTATTTATGCTCGATAGTGGGTTCATGCCTACATTGACACCGGGACGAGTGACGGAAAGTTCTAAGGTTGTGTTGTGCTTGTTGCCACTAGGGATAAAACATTGGCGCTATGTCCGAGGATGTAGTTGTTGATTACATTACGCACCATACTTAATGCAATTGTCCGTTGCTTTGCAACTTAATACCGGAAGGGGTTCGGACGATAACCTGAAGGTGGACTTTTTAGGCATAGATGCAGTTGGATGGCGGTCTATGTACTTTGTCGTAATGCCCAATTAAATCTCACTATACTTATCATGTCATGTATGTGCATTGTTATGCCCTCTCTATTTGTCAATTGCCCGATCGTAATTTGTTCACCCAACATGCTTTTATCTTATGGGAGAGACACCTCTAGTGAACTGTGGACCCCGGTCCATTCTTTAATACCGAAATACAAATCTGCTCGCAATACTTGTTTTACTATTTTCTCTCGCAAACAATCATCTTCCACACAATACGGTTAATCCTTTGTTACAACAAGCCGGTGAGATTGACAACCTCACTCGTTTCGTTGGGGCAAAGTACTTTGGTTGTGTTGTGCAGGTTCCACGTTGGCGCCGAAATCTCCGGTGTTGCGCCGCACTACATCTCGCCGCCATCAACCTTCAACGTGCTTCTTGGCTCCTCCCGGTTCGATAAACCTTGGTTTCTTTCTCGAGGGAAAACTTGCTGCTGTGCGCATCATACCTTCCTCTTGGGGTTGCCCAACGAACGTGTGAAATACACGCCATCAAGCTCTTTTCCGGCGCCGTTGTCGGGAACCGAAGAAAAGCTACGCCACAAAGATTTCTAACTCCCACGTCAACTACGCGCCAGCAGCTCTTTTTCTGGCGCCGTTGCCGGGGAGATCAAGACACGCTGCAAGGGGAGTCTCCACTTCTCAATCTCTTTACTTTGTTTTTGTCTTGCTTTATTTTATTTACTACTTTGTTTGCTGCACTTATATCAAAACACAAAAAAATTAGTTGCTAGCTTTACTTTATTTACTGTCTTGTTTGCTATATCAAAAACACACAAAAAATTAGTTACTTGCATTTATTTTACTTATTGCAACATGTTTCCTTTTAATTTTACCACAAAAGACATACCGGTAGGACGCGGGTCTATAATTGGGAGAAACAATATAGAAGAATTTTTCACTCATGTCGATACCACTCGAAGATTTTGAAGATAGACACTTGGTAGAACTTGCTCCCACTTATGAAATTGCTGCCGCTGCTTTAGTTCGCATGTTGGAAACTAAATTTATTAATCTCAATCCTATAATCCAACACATGTTTCTTACACTCGGTGATATGGAAGAAGGGGGAAAGAAAGATTTTGTCTTAGAAACCCTTCTTAGAGAATTTGGTGGTCTAGCAAGAGAGGCTAGAAAGGTCTTTGCTAAATTTAACATGCTTGGTTCTCATATTAATTTTGTTAGTCTCCTTGAAAAAATGGATATGGATAGAATAAGGTACACTAAAAATACTAATGATGGTGGGGAGATCAAAGCACCAATACCATGCAAACTACTAGCTATGAATGATGCACTAGAAAATAACTATGCTTGGCTTGTCCCTGAAAATTTGTTCGATGAGAGTAGCAAGCCCAAGACTAATGAGAAGGGAGACGCTGAAACTTATGTATCCAATATACTATGCATGGTTGAGAAAACTCACAACACCCCTGGTTATAATGCCGATGCATCATCCTTCGATAATACTTGAGTTACACTTTCTGCGCCTAGCTGAAAGACGTTAAACAAAAGCGCTTATGGGAGACAACCCATGTTTTTACTACAGTATCTTTGTTTTATATTTGTGTCTTGGAAGTTGTTTACTACTGTAGCAACCTCTCCTTATCTTAGTTTTATGTTTTGTTGTGCCAAGTAAAGTCTTTGATAGAAAAGTAAGTACTAGATTTGGATTACTACGCAGTTTCAGATTTCTTTGCTGTCACGAATCTGGGTCTATCTCCTCGTAGGTAGCTCAGAAAATTAAGCCAATTTACGAGCATGATCCTCAGATATGTACGCAACTTTCATTCAATTCGAGCATTTTCGTTTGAGCAATTCTGGTGGCCTAATAAAATCCATCTTTACGGATCGTTCGTTTTTGACAGATTCTGTCTTTTATTTCGCATTGCCTCTTTTGCTATGTTGGATGAATTTCTTTGATCCATTAATGTCCAGGTAGCTTTATGCAATGTCCAGAAGTGTTAATAATGATTGTGTCACCTCTGAACATGTGAATTTTTATTATGCACTAACCCTCTAATGAGTTGTTTCGAGTTTGGTGTGGAGGAAGTTTTCAAGGATCAAGAGAGGAGTATGATGCAATATGATCAAGGAGAGTGAAAGCTCTAAGCTTGGGGATGCCTAGGTGGTTCACCCCTGCATATTCTAAGAAGACTCAAGCGTCTAAGCTTGGGGATGCCCAAGGCATCCCCTTCTTCATCGACAACATTATCAGGTTCCTCCCCTGAAACTATATTTTTATTCCGTCACATCTTATGTACTTTGCTTGGAGCGTCGGTTTGTTTTTGTTTTTGTTTTGTTTGAATAAAATGGATCCTAGCATTCACTTTATGGGAGAGAGACACGCTCCGCTGTAGCATATGGACAAATATGTCCTTAGGCTCTACTCATAGTATTCATGGCGAAGTTTCATCTTCGTTAAATTGTTATATGGTTGGAATTGGAAAATGCTACATGTAGTAACTCTAAAATGTCTTGGATAATTTGATACTTGGCAATTGTTGTACTCATGTTTAAGCTCTTGCATCATATACTTTGCACCCATTAATGAAGAAATACTTAGAGCTTGCTAATTTGGTTTGCATATTTGGTTTCTCTAGAGTCTAGATAACATCTAGTATTGAGTTTTGAACAACAAGGAAGACGGTATGGAGTCTTATAATGTTTGCCATATGTCTTTTATGTGAGTTTTGCTATACCGTTCATCCTTGTGTTTGTTTCAAATAACCTTGCTAGCCTAAACCTTGTATCGAGAGGGAATACTTCTCATGCATCCCAAATACTTGAGCCAACCACTATGCCATTTGTGTCCACCATACCTACCTACTACATGGTATTTATCCGCCATTCCAAAGTAAATTGCTTGAGTGCTACCTTTAAAATTCCATCATTCACCTTTGCAATATATAGCTCATGGGACAAATAGCTTAAAAACTATTGTGGTATTGAATATGTACTTATGCACTTTATCTCTTATTAAGTTGCTTGTTGTGCGATAACCATGTTTCGGGGACGCCATCAACTATTCCTTGTTGAATATCATGTGAGTTGCTATGCATGTCCGTCTTGTCTGAAGTAAGAGAGATCTACCACCTTTATGGTTGGAGCATGCATATTGTTAGAGAAGAACTTTGGGCCGCTAACTAAAGCCATGACTCTTGGTGGAAGTTTCAGTTTTGGACACATATCCTCAATCTCATATGAGAATAATAATTATTGCCACATGCTTATGCATTAAAGAGGAGTCCATTATCTGTTGTCCATGTTGTCCCGGTATGGATGTCTAAGTTGAGAATAATCAAAAGCGAGAAATCCAAAATGCGAGCTTTCTCCTTAGACCTTTGTACGGGCGGCATGGGGTACCCCATTGCGACACTTGGTTAAAACATGTGCATTGCAAAGATCCGGTAGTCTAAGCTAATTAGGACAAGGTGCGGGCACTATTAGTATACTATGCATGAGGCTTGCAACTTGTAAGATATAATGTACATAACTCATATGCTTTATTACTACCGTTGACAAAATTGTTTCATGTTTTCAAAATAAAAGCTCTAGCACAAATATAGCAATCGATGCTTTCCTCTTTGAAGGACCATTCTCTTTATTTTTATGTTGAGTCAGTTCACCTATCTCTCTCCACCTCAAGAAGCAAACACTTGTGTGAACTGTGCATTGATTCCTACATACTTGCATATTGTACTTGTTATATTACTCTATGTTGACTATTATCCATGAGATATACATGTTACAAGTTGAAAGCAACCGCTGAAACTTAATCTTCCTTTGTGTTGCTTCAATACCTTTACTTTGATTTATTGCTTTATGAGTTAACTCTTATGCAAGACTTATTAATACTTGTCTTGAAGTACTATTCATGAAAAGTCTTTGCTTTATGATTCACTTGTTTACTCATGTCATTACCATTGTTTTGATCGCTGCATTCACTACATATGTTTATAAATAGTATGATCAAGGTTATGATGGCATATCACTTCAGAAATTATCTTTGTTATCGTTTTACCTGCTCGGGACGAGCGAGAACTAAGCTTGGGGATGCTTGATACGTCTCCGACGTATCGATAATTTCTTATGTTCTATGCCATATTATTGATGATACCTACATGTTTTATGCACACTTTATGTCATATTCGTGCATTTTCCGGAACTAACCTATTAACAAGATGCCGAAGTGCCGGTTCTCGTTTTCTGCTGTTTTTGGTTTCAGAAATCCTAGTAACGAAATATTCTCGGAATTGGACGAAACAAAGACCCAGGGACCTATTTCGCCACGAACCTTCCAGAAGACCGAAGAGCATACGAAGTGGGGCCACGAGGTGGCCAAACCACATGGTGGCGCAGCCAAGGGGGGGCCCGCGCCGCCCTGTGGTGTGGGCACCTCGTCGGCCCCGACTGCGCCCTTCCGCCTACTTAAAGTCTCCGTCGCGAAACCCACGAGGCGAAAAACCACGATACGGAAAACCTTACCGAGACGCCGCCGCCGCCGATCCCATCTCGGGGGATTCGGAGATCTCCTCCGGCACCCTGCCGGAGAGGGGATTCATCTCCCGGAGGACTCTACACCGCCATGGTCGCCTCCGGAGTGATGAGTGAGTAGTTCACCCCTGGACTATGGGTCCATAGCGGTAGCTAGATGGTTGTCTTCTCCTCATTGTGCTTCATTGTTGGATCTTGTGAGCTGCCTAACATGATCAAGATCATCTATCCGTAATACTCTATGTTGTGTTTGTCGGGATCCGATGGATAGAGAATACCATGTCATGTTAATTATCAAGTTATTACATATGTGTTGTTTATGATCTTGCATGCTCTCCGTTACTAGTAGAGGCTCGGCCAAGTTTTTACTTTTAACTCCAAGAGGGAGTATTTATGCTCGATAGTGGGTTCATGCCCGCATTGACACCGGGACGAGTGACGAAAGTTCTAAGGTTGTGTTGTGCTTGTTGCCACTAGGGATAAAACATTGGCGCTATGTCCGAGGATGTAGTTGTTGATTACATTACGCACCATACTTAATGCAATTGTCCGTTGCTTTGCAACTTAATACTGGAAGGGGTTCGGACGATAACTCTGAAGGTGGACTTTTTAGGCATAGATGCAGTTGGATGGCGGTCTATGTACTTTGTCGTAATGCCCAATTAAATCTCACTATACTTATCATGTCATGTATGTGCATTGTTATGCCCTCTCTATTTGTCAATTGCCCGACTGTAATTTGTTCACCCAACATGCTTTTATCTTATGGGAGAGACACCTCTAGTGAGCTGTGGACCCCGGTCCATTCTTTAATACTGAAATACAAATCTGTCTGCAATACTTGTTTTACTTGTTTTCTCTGCAAACAATCATCTTCCACACAATACGGTTAATCCTTTGTTACAGCAAGCCGGTGAGATTGACAACCTCAGCTGTTTCGTTGGGGCAAAGTACTTTGGTTGTGTTGTGCGGGTTCCACGTTGGCGCCGGAATCCCTGGTGTTGCGCCGCACTACATCCCGCCGCCATCAACCTTCAACGTGCTTCTTGGCTCCTCCTGGTTCGATAAACCTTGGTTTCTTTCTGAGGGAAAACTTGCTGCTGTGCGCATCATACCTTCCTCTTGGGGTTGCCCAACGAACGTGTGAAATACACGCCATCAGTACCTAATGACTTTGAAGCTGAAATCCTACCTGTCAAGAAGTCATCTCGTCAGGAGAAGGACAAGGCTGCTGCTGAACCTCGCGCTAACATCATCCGTAGGCTGCGAGGCATGCCTATTGGGAAGTGGCCGGATAATGAGTATGCTCGGCTGCGTCAGACCAAGAGCTACACCACTCCCAAGGCCAGCAATTGCTCTGCACAGTTCTGGACTAAGTATCAAGAGAACATTTTTGATGATCTCTATGCTAATGCCACCTATAGAGTTGCTCCTATGCATCATATCAACTTTGCTCACATGGATAAACACGCCCAATACTTTGCAGAAGCTCGAGAGATTTGTGACCAGTTTGGTCTTTTTCCACTGATGAAGTTTCAACATCCTTACTGTGTTGATGTGATTGGGCAATTCTTTGCCACAGTCTATGTTGACAATGATGATGCCAAGACTATGACTTGGATGATAGAGGGTCGCATGTTACATGGCACTTGGGACCAATTTGCAGGCATGTCTTGGTTATCCAGGTGCTCTCGGCAATGAAGACGGATATTTTAGAGCTCACAACACTCCCAAGCCCATTGAGAAGGCTCTCCTTGTTGATCTTTATCTTGAAGGAGAAGTGGTATATGGTTCACAGAAATTTCTTCGCCCGGTGTATGACATCCTTCTCCGCATTTACCGAGAGGTCCTTAATCCCAAGGTTGGCTGCGTTGATCAGATCTATGGGTACATTGGAAACTTGTTGTATCTCTCTCACCTGCACCGTGACACTGGCCTTCAGTTTGATGTGATGGACTTTCTGTGGAATGAGTTTTGGGCATGCATTATATCTCGTAAGGCTCCTGTGTTTGCTCCCTACTTCATGTGCTTCATTTGCTCTCGTTGGGACAATGCTGGGCATGGCAAACTCACTTATGAGGTTATTCTTCTACCTCACAAGCATAAGGATCTCAAGGTCAAGCCTCATCCTAATCCTCCTCGTCTTCCCAGTGCTGAGGACTCTGCCGAAGAGGACTCTGATATGGAGTATGCTCCTCCTGCTGACCATGGCTGGGTTGCTCGCATATAGGCCAAGTTGGCCAAGATGTTTTGTCTTAAGTCTGACATCAACAAGCGCCAGTATCAAGCTCATAGGGGAAGGAAGATGGACAGGAGGAACACAAAGCTCATCATGCGCAAGTTGGATATTCCTGTTGAGAGTGGATCTGAGGAGGTTATTACTCCTGAAGACGAATGGCTCTCTAAGCATGGCAATGTGGCTGAGTTTGAACAGCTTGGGCTTCCCGGTCCTTCTCGCCGTCGGCGCCCCTCTAGTGATGAAGTTGAGCCCACCGAGTCTGAAGACGATGAAGAGTCGGAGGCACTAGTAGGAAAACCCTTATAGGCGGAGCTTAGTTCTGTGGCGCACCCCTAAGAATGCGCCACAAAATTTTATTTTGTGGCGCACCAGGAACGGTGCGCCACAGAAATAGCTTAATTTTGTGGCGGAACACTGCGCCACAAAAACTTGGTGGGGCCCACACCCTGTCACGCCCAATCATTGGTTTTACTTTTTCTACGGCGCACTACACTTGGTGCGCCATAGAAATAACGTGTTCTGTGGCGCACTGGCTTCGGTGCGCCACAGAAATAACGTGTTCTGTGGCGCACTGGCTTCGGTGCGCCACAGAAATAACGTGTTCTGTGGCGCACTTGCCTGAGTGCACCACAGAAATAATGTGTCCTATATCATGGCCGTACCCCTCCCTCGCCCGTATACCACTCTCTCCCCTCTCCCCTCTCCCCGCGCCGCCGCCTTCCATGGCGAGCGCTGCCGTCGCTGTCGCCGCCGCCGCTGCCTTCCTCCGCGAGGGCCGCATGCCGCCACTCTCCACCCATCCCCGCCACCAGCAGCACAAGCCGCTGCGGCGTGGAGGAGGAGGGGCCGGCGCGGCGTCAAGGTGGAGGAGCCGACGCCGCGTCAAGGTGGAGGAGCCGCCGCCGCGTCAAGGTGGAGGAGCCGCCGCGACCTCCACCCCTGCCGTCGTCGTCGGTGAGCTCCTCCACAACTGCCGTCGTCGTCGGTGAGCTCCCTCCCCTCCCCTCCCTCTTCCTCCCCCGCGCGAGCACAACGTGCTCGACGAAATGCTCGCTCGGTTGGCTGGCCAGGTCGGCGTGGTTGAGGTCGATGTCGGCGACGACGGTCACGTAGGAGTCGTGCTCTTGCTTGTGTTGCTAGGTTTATTGCTGTTGTTGCTGTGGATGCATTGCTGCTGTTGCTCTGGATGCATTGCCCCTAATCGTTTTGCTTCATATGGTGTCCATTTGGAGCCTGGATTGCTAGTGGTTAGTATATTGTTATGTCGCTAATCCTTGTTGTTGCTTGTCTTAAGCAATAGAAATTGTCTATGCCTCTCTGTACTTGCTTACCATTAATCGGTGAGCTAGTGATGCTTATTGGAGTGTTCTATATCGGTGACACTTCTATGCTGCTACTACATATTGGTGTTGGTTATTGTCAACTTATATCACTTGCTATGCCTGTGTGGCTTACTTGGATCATATGTACTGTTGTTTGTGGAGGTTTACTGCCACTTGTTATTGATGAACCATGTGATGGTAATGATTCAATTTAATTCAATGATGTTAATTTAATTTCCATCCTTTGTTGGAAATAAATCCATGTCTGAACCTGTACAAGGTAATGAAGACTTGCTCACTTGGTATTGCTTGCTAGTTGGACATTTGGTTGGTTTTGATGCTACTTGGTTCATTTAAATGCATGAAATGCTACTATGGTATGCTACTTGTGGTATCCTTGTGAAGAAAATGATGGATTCTTGTGAGCTTATGGTATGCTACTATGCTACTGTGGTATGCTTGTGAAGATTTACTTGATGGATTCTTGTGAGCTTATGGTATGCTACTATGCTTACTGGATCATGTGCATATAGTTCATATAGTTCCCTAAAAAGAAAGAAGCTCCCTGGCCAGATGCTTGATGTCTTGGCTTAGCCAATGATGCAAAGGCTGAGGCAAAAACTTGGATAAGAACAGATACTAAAATAGAGATATTCACATTAGGGAATCATGTAAATGAATGCCACTGTGGTATCCTTTGAAGAAAATGGGAAGTTTTTGATGGTTTAAAAGACTAGGTGATGCTAGGTTATTAAGTTGGCTGTCAAGGTTGGTTTTATCTGGTTAACTTGGATAGGCTATGTGTTCTTGCTTACTTATGCATATCCATCTCTACTGGATTGACTAGCTCATGCTTGGCCTCTCTCTTGCCAGCATCACTTGGTTACTACCAAGTGATGAATAATCCCTTATGGTACCCCAGCTTTGTTTTGAACTCAACTGAGTAATGATAAATTTCTATTTCTTGTTGGCTTTGATGAAAATAGAGATATCCACGAGTAGAGGATCATGTAAATGAATGCCACTGTGGTATCCTTTGAAGAAAAAGGATCTGTTTCGATGGTTTTAAAAGGCTAGGTGGTGCTAGGTGATTCGGTTGGCTACCAAGACTTGTCTCATCCGGTTAGTCAGGATATGCTATGTGTTGTTGCTTGTTTAGGCATATCTATCACTTACTTGGATTTACTCGGTTCTTGATTGGCCTCTCTTTTGCCAGCATCACTTGGTCTATATACCAAGTGATGAATAATCCCTTTGGAGCATCTTCTCCATGCATTCTATGTGTGTTTGAGCATCTTGACTTATGTCACCATGGTTGCTGGTTTGTTGGTGTTTTTGTACTTGCCGATGATTAGATGGTTGGTCGATCACTCGTACACTCGGGGGTGGAGCAAGTGAGCCTGGTATGATGGCACAAGTATCAATATTTTGTGCATCCTACCTGGCCTCGCTTACTCCATCCCTGTATGTTAATATTTGTTTCGCCCAACAAAGTATGAGGCATTCCATTTAGTTCATACTAGCTACTTCTTAATTGCATTGGCCTTTCTTCCATTTAGTGCCGATGATTAAATTGTTTGGTCACTTGTACACTGCGGGTGGGGCCGGTGAGCCTGGTGCGATGGCACAAATATCAATCTCTTGTGCATCCTACCCGGCCTCACCGACCCCATCCCGGAATGTTAATATTTCTTTCGACCAACAAAGTATGAGGCATATGATATCTAGTTGAGATACCACTTGGCTCTTTCTTCCATTTTAGTGCCGATGATTAGAATGTTTGGTCACCTATACGCCGCAATATACTTTGTAGACGGGCCCCTTTCCCGGCCGCCGTTCCGTGAACGAGTCTTTGACGAGACAACAACGCCGACCTGCCTCTCCGGCGCATCACCACTTTTCTTCTCTCGCTGTCCAGTACGTGAACGAGTCCTTAATGCAAAGACGGTGATAGCCTCCCTAGCATCATGCCGACCCCTGTTGCCGCGTTTCAGGCCGTGTCTCACGCGCCCTGCACTCTTCGCCTTTTGCCCGGTGAACGAATAGACCAATCGTTGGAATAAGGAAGCCGATGACGGCCGATCGCAATTTAATCTTGCGACCGGCCGTCATCGGTTTCCTTATTCCAACGATCGTCTATTGGTTCACCGGGCAAAAGGCTGAACAAGGCAGCGTGGGCACGGCCTGAAGCGCGGCAACACGGCCCGGCATAATGCTCGGGCAGGCCGGCACGGTCTTTGCATCAAGGACTCGTTCAGCTGGACGGCGAGGGACTGCCGTGGTTCTGCGCCGGAGAGGCAGATCGGCGTCGTTGTGTCGTCAAGCACCCGTTCACGGAACGACGGCCGGGGAAAGGGGCCCTTCGCAAAGTATATCTGCGGTGTATACTGCAACTATGGTTTCGACCATAGTATTTGTGTTGACCAACAATGTATGGGGCACTTATTCCATTTTGTCATTCCATTTGCTTTGAGATTTTTAAAATGCCGATGATTAAAATGTTTGGTCAACGTACACTCGGGGGCGGCGTAAGTGAGCCTGGTAAGATAGCACAAATATCAATCTCTTGTGCATCGGACTTGGTCTCACTTACGCCGTCCCTGAATGTTAATATTTGTGTTGACCAACAATGTATGAGGCATTTATTCCATTTCTCTTGTGCATCGGACTTGTTGGTCTCACTTTCTTCCATTTTCATCATAGTAGGAACTGGATGAAGGACCCCGATGCAAGCGAGCCTGGTGGGTAGAGATGAGGGAGCAAAGGAGGAACCGGATGAAGACTACTTTGTATCTCGAAATTGTGAATTTTGTATGAATTAAGAGTTGTATGCAAAACATTTGACACTTGCCACTATATATGTATCTCGATCGGGCTCTAAGTAATGTGATGATGATGTCTATGTTATATCTGTGCAATGTACATGATATTCATATTATATCTGAATGTTGCTGTATATAACCTGTATATAACCTGTATATCTGTATATTGTTGTCTATAAACTGCATGTGTATAGCAGGCAGCACAAAATCGTGTATAATACAAGCAAATTCTGTGGCGCACTGAAAACCAATTCTGTGGCGCACGCTTTTCGTGGCGCACCTAAGAACACGTGCGCCACAGAAACCTTAATTCTGTGGCGCATGGGCAGGTGCGCCATAGAAACCTTATTTTTGTGGCGACGTTTCTGTGGCGCATCTCCCATGCGCCACAGAAGCCATTTTTGGTGCGCCACTGATGAGGCTTTTCCTACTAGTGAGGAGTCCTCCGAGGATGAGTGAGCTCTCATGGGACGATGTAGCATCGCTTCTTTTCTCCCTTTTGGTGTCTTGATGCCAAAGGGGGAGAAGAAGGTCTAGTAGGACGTGCACGGTGCTGTTGGCGTGGTAGTGGTTAACACACGTCCGTTAGGAACCCCAAGAGGAAGTTGTGATGCGTACAACAGCGAGTTTTCCCTCAGTATGAAACCAAGGTTATCGAACCAGTAGGAGTCAAGGAACACGTGAAGGTTGTTGATGACGGAGTGTAGTGCGACGCAACACCAGGGATTCCGGTGCCAACGTGGAACCTGCACAACACAATCAAAGTACTTTGCCCCAACGTAACAGTGAGGTTGTCAATCTCACCGGCTTACTGTAAACAAAGGATTAGATGTATAGTGTGGATGATGATGTTTATTTGCGAAGAACAGTAAAAAACAATTGCAGTAGATTGTATTTCAGATGTAAAGAATGGACCGGGGTCCACAGTTCACTAGTGGTGTCTCTCCCATAAGATAAATAACATGTTGGGTGAACAAATTACAGTTGGGCAATTGACAAATAAAGAAGGCATAACAATGCACATACATATATCATGATGAGTACTATGAGATTTAATCGGGGCATTACGACAAAGTACATAGACCTCTATCCAAGCATGCATCTATGCCTAAAAAGTCCACCTTCAGAGTTATCATCCGAACCCCTTCCAAGTATTAAGTTGCAAACAACTGCACAATTGCATTAAGTATGGTGCGTAATGTAATCAACACAAATATCCTTAGACAAAGCATTGATGTTTTATCCCTAGTGGCAACGAGCACATCCACAACCTTAGAACTTTCTCGTCATCGTCCCGCATTCAATGGAGGCATGAACCCACTATCGAGCATAAATACTCCCTCTTGGAGTCACAAGTATCAACTTGGCCGAGCCTCTACTAGCAACGGAGAGCATGCAAGAACATAAACAACATATATGATAGATTGATAATCAACTTGACATAGTATTCAATATTCATCGGATCCCAACAAACACAACATGTAGCATTACAAATAGATGATCTTGATCATGATAGGCAGCTCACAAGATCTAACATGATAGCACAATGAGGAGAAGACAACCATCTAGCTACTGCTATGGACCCATAGTCCAGGGGTGGACTACTCACACATCGATCCGGAGGCGATCATGGCGATGAAGAGACCTCCGAGAGATGATTCCCCTCTCCGGCAGGGTGCCGGAGGTGATCTCCTGAATCCCCCGAGATGGGATTGGCGGCGGCGGCGTCTCTGGAAGGTTTTCCGTATCGTGGCTCTCGGTACTGGGGGTTTCGCGACGAAAGCTTTAAGTAGGCGGAAGGGCGGAGTCGGAGGAGTCACGGGGGGCCCACATGCTAGGGCGGCGCGGCCAAGGCCTGGGCCGCGCCGCCTTAGTGTGTCGCCACCTCGTGGCCCCACTTCGTATCTCCCTCGGTCTTCTGGAAGCTTCGTGGAAAAATAAGACCCTGGGCGTTGATTTCATCCAATTTCGAGAATATTTCCTTTGTAGGATTTCTGAAACCAAAAACAGCAGAAAACAACGAATCGGCTCTTCGGCATCTCGTCAATAGGTTAGTGCCGGAAAATGCATAATAATGACATATAATGTGTATAAAACATGTGAGTATCATCATAAAAGTAGCATGGAACATAAGAAATTATAGATACGTTTGAGACGTATCACACGGGATTTGCTAGGGTTTGAGGGCACAAGCATTTGCTTTTTATCATTCCGTTAAATCTTGTGTTCTCCGTTTATCATCTATGCTTATGTTGAACCTTATATTGTGTTTTATGTTGTTTAAAACTCTGTTCTATGTGTGGTGGGCAATACCATTTAGTGAGTGAATTATTGCTATGGTTTTCGGTATTCTATATGGTTGAGAGTATTGTCATGAAATGGTATGATCATGTTATATATCTCAACTTGTCTATGGATTTATCTTAAATTGATACTTGATATTATTATGGGACCAGGGCCGGTCCTAAGATTTCGAAGGCCCGGGGCGGAACTAAAATTTTGGGCCCTTCCTATCATAATTTTTTTTCGGATGATGATGAAAATAAATACTTTAAGTATACCCAACTACAATATTTATATAAAAATAACAATCGTCCTCTATATCGACATCATCTTCTACATCAACATTATTATGTGCCCCCATAACAACTAGCGCCAACTTATCTGGATTGCTCGAAGTGCTCGCACTGTTCTTA
Source organism: Lolium rigidum (assembly GCF_022539505.1). Lineage (NCBI taxonomy): Eukaryota > Viridiplantae > Streptophyta > Magnoliopsida > Poales > Poaceae > Lolium > Lolium rigidum. The sequence continues at coordinate 239,309,353 of NC_061512.1, read as the reverse complement.
AAAAATTAAACATAGGCCCTTTGTGATTTTATTAATTTATGTTATTGCTATATCCTTCTTATTTTCTTAGCATCGGATTCAGGCGCCATAATCAGTTAACCTCGCTCCTAAAAATAAGAACAACAACTACTAATCAAAATTTAGAACCCAGATTAGGGCATATAGTAGAATTCCAAGAGAACCGCGACGAGTGTTGTTACCTTCTGCCTTAATCTTCTATGCAGATTGGGTGATTGCCTGATTGGGGACATGGGACTGCCATACTGGGACTAGGAATCAGGGACTGCGGCGGCCGGTGGACCAGCAGGAAACCTCCTGGGCGAGGCGATAGCCGCGACATTTCCGTTCCATATCGAACCAACTATCGATCAAAGACGACCTTTGGTATCGCTGTATGACTCTTATCGATCAGATGGAATTGTACGTGCGCTGAGTGAAGTCCTGGCCGGCCGGATCGGAAACGAAAAGGAAAATAAAAGACCCAATAGATCCAAGCCCATCTAAAAATGTTTACTGTTTTCTTCTACAATGTATAATAAGCCTATATAAAAAATTTGGGCCCCTAATTTTTCTGGGCCCGAGGCGGCCGCCCCGCCAGACCCCCCCAAGGGCCGGCCCTGTATGGGACTCTTGTTCATGAAATTGAGATTATGGTCATGGAATGTTGAGGATGTCATTATGAAAGGGTATGATCGTCACATCTCAACTTTAATCATCTTCCATACATTATATGTCATATTTGTCTTATAGGCATTGTGCTCTCTACTTTGAAAGTTAAAGTTGCTCTATACCTAATGTGTGCATATATATTCAAGCACTAAATTTCTTGTATGCACACATCTAGAGGGAGTTTCTTTCTTATGTCAAACACAATGCTATTATTGCTCTATTCTTTGCAAAATCCCGGTATTGTCATCAAACACCAAAAAGGGGGAGATTGAAAGAACATTTCATGATCTCTGAGGTTTTGTGTGTTTATTAACAACACCGGTGACAATTTAACTATGTGTTAAGTGGATTACAGATAGAGAAAAGATATCACAGGTAAATCTCGACCCGCTCAAAAAGGAAGAAAAGAAGAAGAAGAAGAAGAAGAAGAAGAAGAAGAAGAAGCTGGTGGCTGTCCCTGGACGACACTGCCGACGACACAGGGCCGGCACTGCCGGTGGGTGCACCCCGGCACTGCCGGTGGTTTCAGGCTGGCACTGCCGGTGGCTGCACCCCGACACTGCTGGCGATTCTGGCCCGGCACTAACGGCATGCCTGTCGACCATCAGATTCAGAAGTTGGCCGGCACTGCCGTCGTCTCAAGGCCGGCACTGCCGGCGATTCTCCTCCAACGGGCAGAAAAGTTGGTGGGGTATAAATACCCCCCTTCTCCTACCTTGGAAAGGTGCTCAAACCCTAAGATCTTCATCCACCATTGCTGAGCCACCAAGAACACCAAAATAGTCGGATCTCCTCCATCAACCGCCCAAATCCCTTGTGCTTTGGAGAATCGAAGGAGAAGACCCCGATCTACATCCTCACTGAAGCGTTTTTCATTTCCCCCTCATATGCTTGAGGGGCCCCTTGCTAGTGTTCCTCTTTGGATCCCTAGTTGTTTGTTGTTGATGTATTGTTGTTGATTGTTGTGTTGTTACAGATTTGGGAGCCTCCAATTTGGTTGTGGATGTGTGCCCCAAGAACCTTGTAAAGGCCCGGTTTCCGCCTCGAGGAAATTCCTTAGTGGAAGTGGGCTAGGCCTTCGTGGCGTTGCTCATAGGAGATCTGAGTGAAGCCTTCGTGGCTGTTGGTTTGGCTTTCGTAGCAACCACACTCCTCCAAACGTAGACGTACCTTCTTGCAAAGGAAGGGAACTACGGGAATCATCTCCGTGTCTCCGCGTACTCCACTCTCGGTTACCTCTATCCTATTCTATCTCCTATATATTGTGTAGCTATATCTTGCTTAGTTGTTAGCCTTGTCATATAGGTAAATTCACTTAGTTGCATATCTAGAGAATTTACCTTTGTGTAAAGCCTAAATTGAAAAAGAACTAAAAATTGGTTAGCACCTATTCACCCCCCCCCCCTCTAGGTGCGGCATCCGATCCTTTCAGCCACGATGGATGGTGCCGCCGTCGTCGTCTAGGTCGGCATCGAGGCCAGCATCAAGGTCGGCATCGAGGTCGGGTGGGTCGGCTCCTCTACCAGCAACACCGAGGGCCGTTAAGAAGGAGCCGGCGTCTCCACCACCGACCAGAGGGCGCAGCAGCAGCGCCCTTGTCATCCGCGAGGGCGGGCTCCCGTTGTTGTCATCTCTATCACGCGGTCGCAAGAGGACGGCGACCAAGAAGGAGGCCGCAGCGTCCACAGCTGCGTCCCAGCTCGCCGAAGAGGAGGCCAAGCGGGACGAGAACGCGGCGATCCGCAAGGCCATTACGAGGTCGCTGATCGACCTCGTCCCCGCCGACAACGCCCTCCCGATGGACGCGGCGCTCGCCTGGTCCAGGCAGGACTGGGAGAGGCAGGAGGCGGAGCAGCAGAGTGTTCTGCTGGACATAGCGGCCGCGTGTCGCCGTGCCACACCCACCGCACCCGTGCTGCTGATCAAGCTGGAGGAGGGCAGCGAGGATGAGTGGTATAGGCCGACGCATCCACACGGTGACCCTGGTCAGGGTTCCAGCCGTTGGTACGGAGACGCCGGCCAGAGCAGCCAGCAGGCGCCGCCGCCCGAGGACGCCGGCCACTCCAGCGACAACGACGGTGGTGACTACACGGTATTCTACCGCCATTTCGGCATGTAGAACACCGTTCTTTTAATTAGTTTATATTCCCTCTCGCCGAATTCAAATGTGTTACGAATTCGGCCTATATATGTATGAACTCGCTTATATATATTAAATATCTCTAAATTTCGTCTATGTTTGAATGTATTTCGTCTGGTTTTGTTTGAATTCGCCTATATTTGTTCATTCCCCTGGGCTCGCCGCTGGGAAAATGGGCTTCCCCATACCAACTTTTACATCCATCCGATTTAGTGCCGGATTTCAGCCTGGGGAGCCCAACGGCTGGAGATGCTCTAAGAATGGTCATGCCGAGAATTGCAACCACATTCTGAAAACTACAGAAGAAAATAGTTTTTTTAGAAAATGTAAACTTTGCGCATTGGATCATTTTATACATATTAGTTGCAAGAAAAAAATGATAGATATAGATTTCGACATATTTTTTTAAAAAGAAACTCACAAAACGACATAGCAACAATTGGGGATCTTACCAACAATTCCACTTTTACTCTATAATTTTCATTTTATAATCTACAAGTTTCTATAAATATGCTTATACCTACTAAATAAAACAACTGATAAGATACTTTTCAGGTCATACAATATTTTGAAATCTCTATCCCAAATATGTAGAATAACATATATTCTACACAAATGGAAATAATGTATGACGGAAATAATGGTATGAAATCATATTAAATATAGCGCAATCTTTTGTTGACATAAATTGCAACAATATAACAAACACCACTTTAACTGGTATTTGGAAACTTTGTTATGTGATTAACTATGTCTAATAACTAACATCAATTTATACTCGCTCACTGTAGTATGCTAAAAATATGTTCAAAGTATGAAAAAATAGTATAAAATTTTATTTGTTTCAGTTTGCCTTGGGGTCCAAATTATAGAGTGGGTTGTGCTTTCATTTAGCAATCAAGATGTTGATAGCACCTCAGAAGCATCTGGAGTTGCCATTTTCTTGTTAGGTCCTTGCTATATTGGTTATCTAAGAAACACAAAAAAAATGTGTCTCTTTATACCGCCGATGCCGAATATGTAGCCGCCGCAAGTTGTTGTGCTCAAGTATTTTGGATGAGGAAAATCTTGAGGGTTTATGAAATCGAGTGTGACAAGGTGCCTCTTTTGTATGACAATAAGAGCGCTATCAAGATTGCATACAACCCGGTGCTACATGTTTCTGATGAAGCACATTGAGATCTCGAACCATTTCATTAGGGAGCATATTGCCCGTGGAGACATTGAGCTATCAAATCTTGGGGCAAAGGATTAACTTGTCGACATCTTCGCTAGGCCCCTCGATGGAGCTAGATTCTAGGAGTTAAGGCATGAATTTAATACCACCGATTCCTTAAACTTGGCTTGATGGAAGTGCGCCTACAAATTTGCTTCAATGTTTATTTAGTTGGTATGTAGTGTAGGCATAAACATAGGGGTGTATGGTCATAATTGTTGGGCTAACTTTCCTCCCATTATGCATAAATCAAACTAATCATTTCTCTATATGCCATTTGGTGACAAAATAGCCACCAATAATGACTATTGGTTGTGGACCTAAGATACATCTTCGTGGTTTCATGCCAAGCACTCAAACGAGGTGTCCTAGGCCACCGACCCCCTCTTTGTGAGGAGTTGGTTTTTAGTGGATCTTTTTGGTTTTTATTTGCAATCTTTCTTGTGGGATCTCACTCATTGTTGGTTTCATATTTTGCAACAGTTCACCATTTGCTGTCTCTAAGTTGGTACCTATTTTGGTAATTTTTTTCTTTAAAAAACTACGAATTCTCATGTGTGGCGTTTAATCAAGTTTTGACAGCTAGTAGGGCCCACCCTCCAGGGCTGTGTTGGTGGCAGATGAGCTATGGTAGAAGTGGGACCCACATGTCATCCCCATATCTTTTCCCTCTCTTTCTTCCTCATTCTCATCTCTCTCTCGGTGGATCAGCCTCCCTCCCACCATCGGCATGGCCCCTGCACGCCTTCCCTCCGTTGATGGGCGTAGTCCCCGCACGCCCTCCCTCCACGACCCTCATGCCGCCTATCCCTTGCGCGCAATGGCAGCGCGACAACCTAGATTGGGACATGGCGACGCGGATGTGTGGTGAGCCCACAGCGGCCATGGCGCCTACAACGCGTGCGGAGGCAGGAGGGAGAACAGGGGTTGTGGAATCCCAATTGGCGGTGCTAGGGGATCCAGACTGTTCAAGGAAATGGCGGCGCTAGGGGATCCAGACTGCTCAAGGAAATGGCGGCTCGCTCAGGATCCGGTCTCCGCTCGAGAGAATGGTGGTGCACTAGGGGCAATGCTGGAGAAAGGTGTAACAGGGCTGCCGAGATCGTTGGAGTTAGGCGTGCGGGAGCGTCGTTGCTCGCCGACAGCAGCTAGGAGGACGGAGGACAACCAGACGAGATTGGTACGGTGGCGTTGTGTCGTGAGATCAGAACTAGAAGAAGATAGCCGAAAGAGGCCGGAGGCAGACAGGTGGTCCCCACGTCCACTTAGCTCTTACTCCACATTTGCTGCCAACTCAGCCCTGGCAAATGGGTTCTACCAAAGGTGTCAAAAGTCAAAACATGATTACAGGAGAATTGGCGCGATTTAATTATAACCCACCGCTCAAAGTTAGTACAGTATCTATTTTGGGTCTTTTCTTTCAAAAAAAAAACCTGTGTGTTTGTTAACCTAGCCTTAAACGTGATACTAGTTTTTTTTTGTAATTTAGTCTTCTGTGTTATTGGATGGACATGGTCTACCACTACTGAATTGATGGGGCGAGACAGCGCCACTGAATTGCCACTGGTCTCCATTAAAGCATCCCTGCTTGCTTGCCAGCCATCATCCTCCTCTCGCCTTCCCTGAGAAGACAATAAATGTGTGCGCTATGCCAATCAATGAGACCACAGATCCATCTCTCTCCTCGTCCCCAGTCTCATCTCCTCCTACCTGCCTCCGGGCTCCCTCTGCCTTGCCATTGCCAAGTTGCCATGGCAGCAGTCCATATGTTCTCGCCAAATTGCTATGGATCGATCGCCATGAAATGAAATATGTACCCCTCCACCACGTATGTGCCAGTCCAGTATACCACTATCTATCAGGAAGCAAATTGCACGCACAATCCATTTACTCCGGCCGGCCGGTCATTTGTGCTCCATCGGATCCGTGTGAGCTTGTCTACAGGAGTACAGTTATCTCATCCGTAGCGGTGAGTATGCATGGAAACAGTTGAACAAGAGCTTGCAATGCATGGCGAATTCATGCACGGCAGAATCCATCACCATGGTCACATCTGATCTTGTAACAAGCTAACAATGTGTCAGTGTGCCAAGGGACAATGATTTTCTGTGTTTGTTTGTCTACCTTTCTGATTTTTAGCTTTTTAGAAGCGCTGGATTATAGTTTCGGAATTAACAAAAAGGAGGGAACCCTTCCCACCCCCGCTCATGACTCAGGAAGCAACCAAGCCAGCAGATCCAGCCCCCCCCCCCCTCGTCGTTTCGGAGGTTGCCGTCAGGCACTGCCTAGGCATAGATGGCGGCGGTGTGGGCTTCTCCCTTCAGGTGGTGCCCACACTTCCACACATTAGTGGCAACGTCGGTCTGGCCGAATCTCAGCGGTGCGATGTCGCGGTGGTCCGGCGACCTTGACACGAAACTGGTGGAGGTGTGGCTCCCCGGCTTGGAGGTGTTGCCCCTATGGCAGCGCCGTCTTGGCTTAGCAGGCTCATGCATCCAAGGTTGCCGCTATAGGTGGCCTCACAACACTTGGTTGTGGCTCCTGTCTGGCACCGAGGTGGTGCTAGCGGCGGTGAGCTAGGCGTAGGTGGTCGTGGTGATACCGGTGGTGGTCAACGTCCCTCACCTACATTGGTGTTCCTCTCCTCTAGGTAGCGGTGTGGCTCAAGTTGGCGGCTTTTAGCCTCGTGCCCCATCTTCGGTCCAGCTCCGGCAACATCGGTATCACGATGAATGGTTGAGGTTAAAGCACTATCAGTCGCGACCAATGTTGACCACGGCGACACTTGCGGGCACCGACACACCGTTTCCTTCGTGGAGGCTTGTTCATAGTCTTCACTATGCCTTCCCTTCCCTCTGATGAAGGGGAAAACCCTAGGTCCGGTTCGCCGGACTAGGCAATAGAAGCACCACAGTGTCGTTATCTTCTTGAAGACATCGTATAGGCCATCTAGGAAGAGGCTGATGCGACATTTGGAGTCTGGGGCGATGTGTTGTGCTGCCGGTGTTGGCCGCTACCCAAAGCTTGGGCTTCCAAGGCGCAATGTACAACATGGTGGACGCATCTTGCTCGGTGTCTTCCCCATGTCTGTTAGGGCGGTGCATTCTTCTTGCCGACTCCTCTAAAAGCAGTGATAGGTTACATTGGAGTCGAGGTCGAGAGTTGTAACTAACACGAGCTGCATGAATTGTCGTAAAAAGACCATATGAGAATTGTCGTGTGTGAAGCAATTCTCTCAGCGGAGTGGTGTCTTCCTTGGTTCATGACAGTCATGGTCCTAAAACCATGTGCTCCTTCTCCTAGCCATTAATGATTGAATGTTAATCAATGTAGAGGGTGCATTGCTTGACGTTGAGCAATGTATCGTGGTGTGTATATGTAGTTGTAGCTCACGCTGGGTGTTCGGGTATACCCAAAAAATCGGGTTGGGTAATTTGGGTTTTGAAAACTCACATCCAAAAATTGACTGGAAAAATAGTAGCCCGACAAAACGGGTACCCGAAAAATCGGGTTCGGGTTCGGGTAAATCCCAAATGACCCGAGCAACGTGACCATCAAAGCAGGTTTTGCGGAAGGAAGAGGGTTGATCGCACGCGCCGTAGGCCACCAGCAGCAACAATAAAACGCCAGAACCTGAAACCCGAAATACCCAGAACCGAACCCGTACTACCCGAAACCTGAGCCCTTTAAAAATAGATTTGGAATGAATTAATAGGAGGGAAAATTAATGGAGTGATCAAGCAATAACATGCATGTGTAAGAGCATCTCCACTCATGCCCCGGGAAGCCCCCCAGGGCCTCTTTTTTTCATTCGGACGGACGAAACTGGCCCAGTCACGCTCCAGCTTCTCGTTTTCGTCCGGATTTGGGCCTAAATCCGTCCGGACTCCCCAGACCATCCTCGGTTTCCCGGGGTGCTGCCCGGGACTCCGGATGGAGCAAATTCCGCGCTCTGGCCCGCGTGTCAGTGAAGATTCCGCGCTCTGGCCCGCGCAAATTCCCCGGAACGGCTGGAAAATCATTGCTCCCCATACCAAAAATAGATCCAATCCGGATGAATTTTCATCCGGATTATGGCCCGGGGGCCTCCAACGTCTGGGATGCTCTAAGCACTAAGCAGAGGCCAAGATGTTGATGAGCTAGTTGACACAGTCGCACAGGATCATTGGCTTCGAGTGAAAGCCCTACAACTATATTCATATGTCCCGTCCGGACTGAGATCTAAGAAGAAAAAGTCACCATGCGGCTTTATCTACATGAGCCCTCCAATCAAGATCCAACGCATACGGTTGATCCAAATTTTAAACTTAAAAGTTTACCAAAATTTCAAAAGAACTGAAACTTTCAATGGAAGGTAGATGTTTTACTGTAATTTTTTCAATTTTTCTAAGCAAATTAAATTTTAAGTTCAAATTTTAGACCAATCAGATGCGTTGGATTTTGATCGGATGGCTCACGTACACGTAAAGTTGCGGTGACTTCTCTTAATGAAGTCAGTCTAGTCCAGGGATCCATCTAAACCTACCCTACCATAGCTTCGCCGTCTTTAACGATTTGACCATGCAGAGAGCAAAATGTGATCATCACTTGCACAAATTTAGACAGAGAAACTGCGATCAAAATTTCGCCGGCTAGAACCAGGCTGATCATACAGCTCTACAGTACTTAATTTCCCCCCTTCAAGATCTTCCAAAGCCGAGCCCGTCACAACCTTTTGTGCCTAGCGCTGCATCAGGTTGTGCCGGGCCATTCCGGCTCCCCTGCTCATCCTTGGCCGCCGCTGTCCGCGGCTGCGGTGGCGACGGCGGCGCGGAGCACACGGGGATCACCGACCGCACGCTCACGGCCATCGCCGGCGAGTGGAACCCGCCCGCGCCCAAGGATCTCGGCGCGCCGGTGTGCTGGTACGCTGCCGAGGCATGCGGGTAGTACCACGGCGCCGACGGCATTGCATCTGCCCTGTCAGCCACCGTGGCCCTCTCCAGCATCCGGACCAGCTCGGCCGCATTGATCCTCCTGTCTCGGTCCAGATCGGCGGCGTGCCGGGAGGTGTTGGGTGGCGCCGGTCGCTGCAGCAGTTGCAGGGGAGGGAGTATCCTTGGTCCGGCCGACGACGGCGGCGGCTGAGCGTGGCGCGTCCGCATCTGAGCGGCAGGGGAGCTCAGAGGCTGCCGCTGCCATTGGTGTCTGTACAGCGCCGGGTTCAGAACAGAGGAAGAAGAAGAGCCGGCCACGCAATGCTGCTTCGGAAGAGGCGGCACCGCCCTGCCGCAGCCGACGGCACAGTCGCCCCGCGCGCGCAGGGCGGCGAGCACTCTGGCGACGGCCACGTGCTCCTGCTCCGGCTCCTCGCCGCCGGTGCCGGGCTCCTTGCGCGCCGCCTCCGGCACTGCAAGAATCGCAGAACCATGAGCTGCTGTGACGCAACAGAGATCTGGTACAGTATTGCGATTGGCGAGGGATGTGCTGAGTTGCTTACTCTGTTTTAAGGAGGACCAGGCGGCCATGGCGGCGTTCTTCTCCGCCTGCTTCTTGGTCCTGGCGGCGTCGCCCGCGAAGCACAGCCCGGCGAGCTCCACCGTGGAGGCGAACACCGGCGAGTGCCCGGGGCCGGAGCGCACGGTGGTGTAGGCCGGCAGCTTCAGCCCCGCCCGGTGCGCCGTCTCCTGCAGCAGGTTCTTGTACACCCCGGTCTCGTCCTACATGCAGGAGCAGGAACGCATTGGCATCAGCGAAACAGAGGAGCAAGCACATCCAGGAGGGGAAGAAAGGATCAGAAGGCCAGCGTACTTACGAGGATGGTGGCGGTGAGCGAGGTGGATGGCCCGCGGAGGGAGAGGAGCGCGAGCGCGGCCTCGGCGGCGGCGTGCTCGGCCTGGCGGAGCGTGGTGCAGCAGGTGGGGCCGTGGAAGGTCTCGCCGTTGAAGGTGACGGTGGCCTTGAAGCGGGGCGCATGGTCGGGGCCCTCGCGCGTGCACACGTACGCCGGGAGGCCGAAGCAGCTCCTCTGCGCCAGCTCCTGCAGCTGGTTCTTGTACATGGGTGAATATCCGATCGATCTCCTTCCCGCGCGCGCTACCGGCCTATGATCGATCTCCTCCCCCTCCCGTCCTTCATGGGATCACGGCCAGCCGCCAGCGCTCCGGCGAGCCGCAGACGCACATGGGACGGGAGAGAGGAACCGGCGGCCGGTGGCGTCGTTGATGTGGAAGGGATAAGTGAGAGAGAGGGAGGAGGTGAGCAGGAGTGTTTAATGGCGAGGAGGGTGCAGAGATTTCTGTTGCTCTCTCAATCTCTGGCCTCTGCTATGCTCTGTAATGGAGGGGTGGCAGCGTTGGAGCGTGCTTCACTCTGCTGCAGCTAGGGACCTAGCTAACCTAGTGGATGAGTAGGGAAGAGAGTGAGATGGATGGGGGCGCACACACCTTCTCGTATTAATGGCGGCATTGATGGTGTTTTGTAGCCATGCATCACGCTTACCCAGAGTGAGTCAGTCCGTCGTCGCAGTCGCCACCACGCGCACTCCGACGATCATCCCATCTCTCCTCTACCGCTGGCCACAATTATACACGCAGCGGCTGCAACGGTGTGCCGCCACGATCGCATCCAACTGGCGGATACACAAGCCACGCCGGCATGAACTTCGCGCCACGCTCCTCCCTCGGAAAGCAGCTTCAAGGCCTCCACAAACCTCTACGACGCAGCGCTGGGAAGGCCGTTGGGGCCGCGTATGGGGCTCTTTGCCGAGTCGCAGTTGAAGTTAGATGAAATTTAATTAAGCTTCAATTTTTTTAATAATATCTTACAAACATGAATGAAATTCATCAAAATTTAAATAAAAACTAAACGTAAATCTAGTCTTCGTCACGGCCGGTGCGGATAAACCAGTCGTAGGTGGTGGCGTAGTCGGCTTCGGTAGGCGTTTATCGGTCGGCTCCTCCCCATCCTTGACCATGCCGCTAAGGCCGATGCCGCTCATCCCCATGCTCGTGGGGAAGACGCAACAGCGACGTGACACATCACCTAGCACCGGATGGGGAACCAGCCAGATCTTAATTAAAGTTGTCCAGCGTCTTTAGTTTTGGTTGTACAACCCATGTCTCTTGGCCTTCCGGCCACCGGCTTACGTGGCGTGGGCAACACCTTTTGTTCGGGAACCCAGTTGGATTGGGGGCGACAGATACTATATTGAATCGCTCCGGACCAAAGCAACGTCTGGAGGGTATGACTGGGCACCCATTTCTGTCTAGGGTCCCCATAGCCATGTGGGGAGGCTTGTCAGGGGCACGACATGAGATGCTCTCATATTGGTCACCATTTGGGGCAAATTTTACGCATGCATGACGGACGTAGTAGAGGCTAGCTTCACACAACGAAGTGCTAGCCTTACTATAACATCCTAGGTTCAGAGGCTATAAAATAGATGGAACACATGAGTGTATTGTATTTAAGCATAAAAGATCCGGGAAAATTTTGAACCTTTTTATCGCATGTCAAAGTGATTGAAGCATGTTATTCATGTGGTTAGCTGTGTGATCCTGCATTTGGACGTCCGACCAACTCGCCACGTATGGGCTGCAGGAGAACATATCGGCGTGCCACATCTACCTTTAGGAGGAGGATATGGTGGATCACATCCTGCTGCAATGTGTGCGCGCTCGACAAGTATGGTTCATATATGTGCAACGACTGAGAATTGGCATACAGGCCCCAACAACGACGAGCTCGATCTAGGATGGTGGACTACAGAGTGGGCCATGTTCAGCGGGAAGGTGCGAAAGTTGTTTGATCGGCTGGTATGCACGGTTAGCCGTACATTATGGAAGAACGAGAACGCTTGGTGTTTTGGCAACACACAGCGACAGCTGAGTGCTGAACGTCTCTCCTCTTTGATCTTGAATGATTTCACTCTTATTGCGAGAGCCAGGGAGAGGAAGTAGGAATCCAACCCTTTAGGAGGGAGTAGTTCCCGTGTTTGCTTTGGAGTTCCTTGGGTCTTGTCTGTTTGAATCAAAAGCCAAATCTTGTAAATACTTCTGCCTTCTATAAAAGTACGGTACGCTTTCGCGTACTCTCGGAAAAAGTGATAGATGTTCGACTAAGCTGGTGATTTAGAACTAGTTCATCATGTTGAGTGTTACAACTTTGATATGACCTTTCGTAAACTTCTATTATTAAGATGGTAGAAGTAAGACTGGTAAATAAAAGTGAAAAACACATCACACAAGTAAACAAATAAAATTTGATGCTTAACTTATCTTCTCTAGCCATCATTCAACCCATGTGGTGAGTAATTCTCTAGCACATAATCATTCAACTTAAAACCCAAACAATTCTATTCTTACCTTATTCTATCTAATCAAAATATCATCTTATCTTATCTTGATCACTATCTGATCATTTTCATTGGTAACTGAAACTTGTCAATAATCAAGTGAATTCTCAAGTCTAAGACCTCAGGTTTGACTTTCCGAAACCTTTATCATCTTACACACTACAGATTGAATCCTTTGTCTTTAAGGCTACCAATTCCAATTTCGTGAGAGAAGAGGTTTAGAGAGTCTAGTTTATCATAAACCTAGGTTTACAACACATTTAGAGGTTGGTGAAGTGAAACCTCTCCCAACTTGTATAGTTTAATATTTAAGTATAAAATTGTACTCAAGGCATGAACGGCCAAGCTTATCTTGGACAGTTAAGTAGAGAAGCTTAACAAGTAGTTCTCTTAGTCAAATGGACAACCTAAGAGAATAGAGTTAGGGAAAGTTAACCACTTGTTACACAAAAGACCTTGATTAGCCAAACAGAACCTAAGCCCATATGACAAAAGGATTATAATGGTCACTAATGAGTCACCAATGGATCGACAAGTCATATAAGGGTGATTCTTGGTGGAGAGAATTGATTTATTAATAACCACCTTCGAAAAGCTAAGGGTAGATAAGTCAGAGAGATCTAGTGTGCATATGAGCCTTTGGAAGAGACATAAAAGTTTAGTAGCTCAATGCCACCTACCCTTGGAATTAGAGTCATGATCAGATGACTTAGTAGTAAAGTCTAGAGCAACATAGGATTATAGCTCTAGTAGCAAAGGCTATAAATAACTCACTACTTGGTGGATATAACAAATCTTAGATTGGTGATTAAGTGAGATGTCAATAGTTGAATCTATGAGAGTGCTTCCAATCTTTAGTTTAAAAGGTGGAATAATTGGATTGCTAGAATTAGCAAGAGAGAATAAAAGTAGGTGACAACTCAAGGTGATCAAAGTGATCAGATAGAAACATTTGAGTGAGTGTTGATTCCTAGGATACTTGATAGGTTTAGCTAGTGCCTTAGAAACACTGCTACTAGAGTAGGAGTGATCTTAGTCAATCAAAGTAGATCACACTTGATAGCAATGCAAGGCTTTAGTGGCAAGACTATTGGATTGAAAAGTTGAACATTAGGAGTTGATATAACCCTTGAGAGTGAGAGTAGCCATATAGATCACCTAGATGTGAGAGAGAATAAATTGAATTTGGGTACATCTAGGACAAGAATTATAGTCTTGAGTATAGCTAAACCATAGGAAAATGTCTTCATAAATCTCAACTCTCGTTAAGATGATCTGATCCGAACTTCATTTGTAAACCATAACTATGTCTACATCTCTATCCATCCATTTTGTCTATCATAGCAAAACCACTATAGCATATACTCTAAATTCTTTATAAGTACCTAAACTCAGATTGAGAGTGGCACAAGGTATTATAAAGTATTTTCCAACAAAAGGATATTCATTCGAGATTTCTCTCAACTTAGAAAACCCTACTTGATTTTTTATATTTTATGCGAGGAGTGTGAAATATGTAAAGCCTTAGAAATTGCCCAAAACCCAAGAAGGTAATATAGAGAACCTTTCAAAATTCTTCAAACTACAGTTTCTCACATACTTCCACAACTCTGATTAGGATGTAACCAATTTTATTGGAAAGATAACGACCAACAAATTTGGTAAAGACATCAACAAATCTCGAAAATGTCAACAAACGGTAAAGACCCCAAATATTAGGAATCATCACATGATATTTTTACAAGAATTTTTAGAGAGGAAACCTCTCTACGCCAACATACGGTGAAGACGTCCAAACTCGAAAACACGCAAAAAAAGATGCATACGAATTTCGTTTTCGATGAACTTAGACTTGTTGAAAAGTTAGGAATAAGCTCAAGAATCTCACACATAGAAACACCAAGAATAAGGGATGGAAAGTATTGTAAGGATTGAGCTCCCTAAAACGATGTGATCAATTTACCCAAGTGAAAAGCCACTCTTGATAGTGTGACTATCTATCCTATAACCCGGTCTCCCAACAACTACCTTGAGACCGGCAAAATGAAAACCTAGCAAGACCATATCTTTGACTTGCGCATCCCACTTGACCTTGATGACAACGCTTCAAACTTCATTCAAGCGGAATGCTTCGCTTGATCATTGTTATTTCGTGAAGACTCATAATCTCCGCTAGGAGGGAGAAAAGTGTGTCTAGGCCAGCTGGGCAACTCTGAAGTGCAAAATGTCCGCTTCGTTAGCATTGCAATTCAGGCTTTGGACTTTAGACATGTGTGTTAGACATGGGTTGCAGGATTAGGTGCCTCCTTGCTACACCTGTCTCCAAGGGAGTAAAACACTCTGAGCCATATCGGCATATCCTAGTCGGGTGTGTGTATATGCGAGGCAGTTATGATTTACATGCGTGACAACGATAGGTACTGAGATTGCCATCGCTTCGTCCGATCACAACTTGCAACCTTGGTGGTTACCTGCACTTACGCACTTCAAGAAGAAGGAAAACACTGCTTTGACACCCTAGTGATCTTGATCAGTTGGAGGTTGTGGAGACAAAGTAACGCTAGTGTTTTTCAGAACGCCAACAAGTAATTTATAGTTGAAAGCCTGGTGAACCACGTGCTACAAGCTTGAGTGGAAAGAGTAGTCGAAGGCTAGCCTAGGAGGGTGTAATTCTTCAACGAGAGTAGTCCACTAGGTTTCATGTGTGTGCTGGGTGTAAAGAATCGTGACAATCGTTGGTGCGCAACGCTTTATCATTTTTATAGCAACTTTCGACCTTCTATAAATCTAAGGTACGTAATTGCATACTCTCAATTTTTTATATATTCAAAGTCATTATATTTGGTCTTTCTTAACATCAGCTCCAAATTTGTTACTCCAAAGTTGAGAAACGAGCAATCTGTTCAAAGTTATTATGAGCAACGATTGTCAAAGTTATTATGAGCAACGAGCAATCTATTCAATTTTTTTTTCTGCCAAAGTTAGTCCTGCTGCCTTGGCATGCAGTGACAGAGAACTTGAAGCAATGTACTGTATCAATTTGACGGAAAAAAAAGAGCACCGGAAATTGACCGCTGCTGTATGTTAATTTGCAGGTTCATTCTTCAGTAAGCAATAGCGATGTTCGCCATGAATCCAGCTAAGTCCCGAAGATCCACCGCATGAACCCCGCGCCGTGGTCCTCTGGCATGGCCGCCGCCGCCGCCGCTTCCGGGTCCCACCGCCTCGACTCGTCCCGGCTCCACCGCGCGCACCACCGGCCGGAGAACCGATCCACGCACTCCCGCAGCCACCCGCGCAACCCGGCCGCCTCCGCCAGCGCGTCGCCGGGGCCCTGCGGCCCAGCCCGAGGCGCGACGCGCGCCACGACGGCCTCCACATCATCGACGCGGTAGTCGAAGGATCCGCCGAGGGAGTAGGCGCGACGGCCCGCGGCGGACGAGGTGCTGATCCTGCCGATGTCGACGACGCGGAAGCTCCCCGAGTTGGCGCTGGCGCCGTTGGCGGGGAGGGAGATGCCGGCGCGGCACAGCGGGCAGAACGGGTTGGTGCGGAGCCACGCGCCGACGCAGGCGGCGTGGCGGCACGTGGGGAGCAGCCGCAGGTCGGTGTCGGGTTCGAGCGCCGCGAGGCAGATGGCGCAGTCGGGGTCGGCGGAGCCCTTGGCCAGCGCCGCCAGCGTCAGCGTGAGCAGAGGCAGCGACGAAATCGCCGTGAGTGTAGGTGATCCAGCTCAGCTGGCTCGCGTCCATTTTACCCATTCCCCGAACCAGTTTCCCCGAGCCCTCCTGCCTCTCTAGACCACCCACCGCCGGCCTGCCTCCCGGGGCCACCCGGCACCCGCCGCCGTTGATTCTTCGTCGCCTCCTTGGGCCACCAGCCACTCGCCCCCCAACTTCACATCCACCCCCGCCCCCGCCCCCGCCCCAACCCATTCACCCCGTCGGCGCGGATCCCAGCTACAGTCCCGTATCGGCTCCCAGTTCCTGTCCCGCTGCGGGAACCGCTCCTCGCCGTTGCTGGACATCGGTGGCCCTCCTTCTCCACCGCCATGGGCCGGGAATGGTAAAACTTAGGCCGCTATGTAGTTCAATTTTTGTAAGTTAGATAGTAGGGTTTCTGAACCATCAAAAAAAAATATAGTAGGTTTTCTGAACTCGAACAATTTTTTTTTCTTACTATCGATATATGTGGTTGTGATTGGACAGTAGGCTGATAATGTAGTTTGTGTGATCGTAGAACATTGGTTGTATGAGGTAGTTTTTGCAACTACTCCTATATGGTTTTTTTTTGTAGATTAGTTGCTCACTTGATTTAGTTTTCATGTGAAAAAATCAGCAATGGATGTTTTTAGGCTTGTAATTTGTTTGGAGCACATAACTTGTTTTTCGATTTCTAGGATACCTTCCACGTCAAAATTAGCGTAGTTTTTATTTATTATAGCAATGCTTTGGTCTAATTCCCTGGATCAATCAGAGGAGAAGGCGTAGAGGAGTCCTGCACCACATACTTATTTTCCATTCTGCATTCTAGTAACATCATACACTAAATGGTTGCTTTGTGTTTCGCTCTTTTCTGAATTTTACCTACGCCACATGCCGCATGCCGACAAAAATATAACTAGCTGTACAACTCCTTGCTTTTATGTGCATTGTCCTTGTTGGTTATTGTACATCCATCCTGTCAGTTTCTTGTGATAAACATTGGTGACTTTACCCTCTAACATGAACCAGAGTAGTACAACACATCATACTTCTACAATTTTCTACTGTAGTTGGCAACTCATGCTATTTTAGTGGGGCAACTGTGGTACATTTTTACAAGGCACTGTTAATAAGTTGAGATGAATTTGTTGTGTCAAATTTATGTACCAATTTTGAATGGTAAATAAAAACAGGAAACCATGATAAATTTTGGTTCTCTATGGTGGTCAATAGCATGTCAACTCTTTTTCCCTGCATTTTAATGTATGGACGCGGTGGGGGCCTGGGAGGTCGCAACTCATCAAGTTGTTACATGGTAGTTTCTCAGTGTTACATTACAGCATATAGCTCTGCCATATGGTAGTTACATGCTTCCTGGCATGGTAATTTTCTTAATTTTAGCATGGTAATATTAGTAAGGACAGGCTTAACAAAACAGAAGTTTGCTTTCTCTTTTTTCTTCACCTCAGACATATGTTACAATGATGCAAAGTCTTCAATGTGTTTTGTATGTGTGTTATATGTTAACATTTTTTGCCTATATTTCTCTTATGTGTCTTTGTATGTGCGTTAGCTACATATTATATAGGGTATTACATGTAACAATGGACATGTGGTGGTTTTAGTATTCAGATCATATGGTAACTTTTATCTGATGTTTGATGGTTAACTTCACTATGTCCTTGGTGTGATGTAACCGAAGTACCTATGCTCTCTGAATTATATTATCTGCACTTGGTACAGTGGAAACTTAACTGCATTCATACATGTTTACTGAATTTATAGCATGTTAGTTATAGTGGCAACTTTATGCGCCGGTGCGTGGTTATACCGATGGTGCTGTGAGGTACATATGTGCATTTGCCAGCATTTATATTCGCTGCTTGGTCCTTATCTGCATAGACCTGTTTGTTCTCAAATCAATTTCAGTAAATGTGGATTTACAAATAACAAATGTAAATTGCTTCTTATCAACCGTGGTGAACTTCATGCTGGATGTGGTTCATTTTACTTTAACTGGTTTGACCTTTTCTTTTGGAATACTCTATTTGAGAATCCACTGCTACCAGTTGAAGAATGTATTAACTTCACAGAAGGTGACATTTATACTGTAAATATTCATGCCAACGTTGAGGTGCCATCTAACTCTATGTATATGTATACAGTAGTATTCTTTCTTCAAATGTTAAATGGTTCTTACATTAGCTGAATAGGGCTTTTGGTTGGTCGTGTATTGTTCCTTAGATAATATTTTCATCATCCAACTTTAGTATGTTTTCCTATATCACTGCTTCAGTTTTGATTTATAAGTTTTGTGAGACTGCATAATTCGTTAGCCAGTATGCTTATGCAATGCTAAGAATTTATTTTAGTATTCATCTTCTATATTCAGTCTATTTCTTGATGATCTCTCGTTTCGGTTTTTTGGTACCCAGGTTTGATGCCATCTGTTCTGAAGAATTTGTGTTTGATTGCCAATTCAACATGTTTTGTTTACAGTTATGTAATGATGGAAAGGCATTAGAGGCAGAGAACGCTCATGGATCTGTCAACAGATATTTGAGGATATGTCAGGAGGGATAGGAGGCATGTAACAATTGCATAGTTTCTATATTTGCTTGGCTCTGGACTAGAACATAGGTAATCACAATAGTATAGGTGCTGAATTTTACACTTGAAGTTAGAAGACCTATTAGAATATTTTTGTTGTTATTTTTTATTCATAAAATCAATTCAAGTGCTAAATTATTTTACATCTGCTGTAACTACACATGTATCTGTTTAGAGCAAAGCTGGATAAAATCATAGGCTGCTGTATTTCACACGTAAAGCTATAATTTGCATGTGTTGAAGCAGTTTAATGTGAAGTAAATGAAAAATGGTCTTGTGTTTTTAGAGCCATGGTCATGCCTTTTTATTCACATCCACCGCAGACACCTGAAAAATCCTACTGGCTTTCTGCTATACTAGACCATGATGTTGATTTTGTTCTTGTCGCCATCCTTAACTGCTGAAGGAAAGTACTGACAGCCCTCAACTTATTGGCATTCAATCCCTACTCAGAGTAGTTCCTTGGCCAAGCAAATGGAATTAGCATGTGCGCTCTTGTTCCTATCTATATGTAGTGCATAGTTCCGTGAATTGCTAAACTTGGCACTTCAGAACTAGCATGTGTATATTTAATTCAGTTTCTGCTTACCTTTGTTGCGTCGTTTACATACCTGCATAAATCTGATAAATGTACCTCTATATTTCGAGAGTAAAGTCTGAGTATGATGAATTTCTTTGGTCATTCAGTTATAGTGGCAACTTTATCTGCCGATGCATGGTTATGCCGATGGTGCTGTCAGGTACATATGTGCATTTGTCAGCATTTATGTTCGCTGCTGGGTCCTTATCTGCATAGACCTGCCTGTTCTCGAATCAATTTCAGTAAATATGGATTTACAAATAACAAATGTAAAATGCTTCTTATCAACTATGGTGAACCTCATACCCCCTCTGTTTTTATTTACTTCACGTTCTGGGTTTAGTCAAAGTCAAGGTTTTTTCAAGTTTGACCAAGAATATAGGAAAAATATCAACAACCATAATTCCAAAGGCATATAATATAAACATATAGTTTATGAAGATTCTAATACTATAGATTTTACATTGTAAATGTTGATATTTTTTCCTAAATATTTAGTAAAAGTTTACAAAGTTTAACTTTGACTAAACCAAGAACGTAAACTAATTTTGAAAGGAGGGAATACTGATTTGGTTCATTTTACTATAACAAGTTTGACCTCTTCTTTTGGAGTACTCTATTTGAGAATTCACTGCTGCTACCAGTTGAAGAATGTATTAATTTCAAAGAAGGTGACATTTATTTACTGCAAATAATCATGCCAATGCGTTAGGTGTCATGTAACTCACCGTATATGTATACAGTAGTATTCTTTCTTCAAATGTTAAATGGTTCTCACATAAGCTGAATAGGGCTTTTAGTTGGTAGTGTATTGTTCGTTAGATAATGTTTTCATCATCCAACTTTAGCATGTTTTCCTGTATCACTGCTTCAGTTATTTGATTTATAGGTTTTGTGAGACTGCATAATCCGTTAGCCAGTATGCTTATGCAATGCTAAGAATTTATTATATTATTCATGTTTTATATTCAGTCTATTTTCTTGATGATCTCTTGTTTCAGGTTTGATGTCATCTGTTCTGGCATTTCATATTATCTCCTTTTGTTTTCTGAAGAATTAGTGTTTGATTTCCAATTCAATACGTTTTATTTCAGTTATGTAACGATGGGAATGCATTAGAGGGCAGAGCATGCTCATGGATCTGTCAATAGAAATAGGAGACGTGTAACAATTGTGTAGCTTCTACATTTGCTTGGCTCTGGACTAAAACATGGGTAATCACAATAGTGGAGGTGCTGAATTTTACATCTATTAGCGTATTTTGTATTTTGTTTTTTATTCATAAAATCAATTCAAGTGCTAAATTAGTTTACATCTGCTTATCTAGTAACTACACATGTATATGTTTAGAGCAAAGCTGAATAAAATCATAGGCTGCTGTATTTCACACGTAAAGCTTTAATCTGCATGTGTTGAAGCATTTTAATAAAGGACGTACCCAGTGCTGAGAAGCTCCCGCACTGTGCGGGGTCTGGGGAAGGTGTTAGTGGCAAGCCTTACCCTCACAAAGTGCAATGTGAGGAGACCGTGACTCGAACCTGGGACCTCTCGGTCACAGGCGGTGAGGCTCTACCGCTGCACCAGGCTCGCCCTTGTTCAAGCATTTTAATCTGAAAAAAAAAAGAAAAATGGTCTTGTGTTTTTAGCCATGGTCACATATATGTATTATTTCGTTTTTGTGATAGTTTGAAAACTTTTACTGGTATCCTTGCTTGTGGGCTTTTTTGGGCATAGATTTTAAGTTGCATTCTGACATAAACCTCCCAGTTATTCTTTCACATATATAATC
The DNA here is from genome assembly GCF_022539505.1 of Lolium rigidum. Taxonomy (NCBI): domain Eukaryota; kingdom Viridiplantae; phylum Streptophyta; class Magnoliopsida; order Poales; family Poaceae; genus Lolium; species Lolium rigidum. The sequence goes on along the minus strand of NC_061512.1, from coordinate 239,288,310 downwards.
AACGTTGTGTTCTTCGATAGGTGTGTGGGCACCCTTTCTCTACGCGAATAACTATTATTCACTCCAATCTCTGTTCGCCTCGTCTTCAGAAAAGGAGGCTAACGGTTGGTCATGATTTTTCATTCACAAACACCTGAAAAATCCTACTGGCTTTCTGCTATTCTAGACCAACGATGTTGATTTTGTTCTGGCCGTCATCCTTTTGACAGAACTGTTGAAGGACAGAACCGACAACCCTCAGCTTATTGGCATTCAATCCCTACTCAGAGTACTTACCTGGCCAAGCAAATGGAATTAGCATTTGTGCTCTTTTTCCTATCTATATGTAGTGCATAGTTCTGTGAATTGCTAAACTTGGTGCTTCATAACTAGCCTGTAATATTTAATTCAGTTTGTTCTTACCTTTGGTGCGTCGTTGACATACGTGTACAAATCTGAAAAATGAACCTGACAGTAAAGTCTGAATGTGATGTATTTCTTGGCTATTTAATTTCCTTTGCCTTTTTCCAAATTGGTAGCCGGCTTTCAAGAGACCAATTACAGGAAGCATCAGTTCATCAGGCTGGGCAAAACTGGAATAGTGTTCATGTGAAGTGAGGGTTGTTTATGTCAGTTATGCAAGAACTGATTCGTATAAATTTAATTTGGCAAAAGATTTTATTGTGTTTATCTCTGAGTGGTGGCGGAGGCAGGACATGAACCTTGTGCAGTCAGGTTAATTGCTTCTTTTTTCCCCGATAAAGCACAGTTTTATTACTGTCAGGTTAATTGCTTTCAGGTGTGATAACCCGAGGTGGTAATATGGAAATGAGTACATCAGAACACAACAGTTTGGTAGCTTCGACCTTACTAAGTTACTTTGCATATTTAAAAAGTTAACTTTTTGCATTAAAAACTTGAAGAATGTCTATTGAGGAGAGAGAACACTACTCTGTGAAGGATAGTGGTCTGTTCTGCATTACTACTGAAGTCTGAAACATCAGGACTGGTGCATATGGGCACCACTAACCCCTCTTTACAAAAAGTAATTGAAAATCATACTTTTAAATACAGAAAATTCTGAAAATAAATTATGATGTAGCCATTACTGTATCCCACAAACGTGTAAACTTTCAACTGAAAATAATATGTATTTTAGGCTACACAAAAATAACAAATCTGTGGATCTATACCGATTCAAATCTTCAAAAAGAAATCAAACTTTGTTATTTTTGTGGATCTATACCGATTCAAATATTCAAAAAGAAATCAAACTTTGTTATTTTTGTGTAGCTCAGAAAACAAAACATATGTAATTGAGATTTTGTACGTTAGTGGGATACATCATCATCTCCTTATAGAATTTTGTTACATAATTTTCTAAAACAAATAAATATATCTTTTAAAAAAATTAATATGATGAGAGCACTGGTGCCCAGGATCCAAAATGACTTTCCGTCTGAAACATCAGCACTAGTTGGAGTAGTTTATATCCATGTGATGGACAGTGGTTTGTTCTGTGTTAGTACTGAAGTCTGAAACCATCAGAGCACTAGATGCGGTATAAGGGCATCTCCAACCGAGAGACCCAAACGGACGCGTTCGACCGTCCGTTTTGGGCTGTTTGGGTCGGCCTCCGGACACGCGGACAGACGAGCACGTCCGTTTCTTTTTTTGTTCCCCAACGCGTCACAGACTCAAATCGCTGTTCCTATCCTAGTACTGTACTAGCTGGCCAGCCTGGTGGAGATGGGTGAGGAGCAAGACGAGCCCACGAGGCGGCGTTGGCATCCGCGACCAGGAGGCGCTCTCCTCCTCTTCATCCCTGTCCTTGAGCGACCTCCGCGACGCCCCTGCCCGCGCCCGTGGCGGCCAGCTCCGCCCCACCCCGGCGACCTCCGCGACGCCCCTGCCCGCGCCCGTGGCGGCCAGCTCCGCCCCACCCCGGCGTCCTCCGCCCGGCCCACGCCAGCGCCCGTGGCGGCGAGCGCCGCCCGCGCCCGTGGCGGCCACGGCCAGCTCCGCCCCGCCCCGCCCACGCCTGCGCCCGTGGCGGCGAGCGGCGCCCGCGCCCGTGGCGGCCACGGCCAGCTCCGCCCCGCCCCGCCACGCCCACGCCCACGCCCGTGGCAGCAAGCGCCGCCCCCGCCCGCGCCCGTGGCGGCCAGCTCCGCCCCGCCCCGGCGACCTCCGCCCCGCCCGTCGCGGCGAGCGCCGCCCCCGCCCGTGGCTGACGCGGCCGACCCCGCCCGTGCCCGCGCCCGTCGCGGCGAGCTCCGCGCACGCCCGTCGCGGCGAGCGCCGCCCCCGCCTGTGCCCGCCCGTGCCCGTGCCCGCGCCCTTCGCGGCGAGCTCCGCGCACGCCCGTCGCGGCGAGCTCCGCCCACGCCCGTCGCGGCGAGCTCCGTGGCCGACGCGGCCGGCGCCGCGCCGCCCCGCCCTCGCCCGTGCACGCCTGTGCCCGCCCCCATCCGTGGCCGACGCGGCCGACCGGATGGAGGCGCGGCCCCGTTCCTCGCCGCGTGCACGGCCCCGTCCACCGCCGCGGCCCCTGTTCGCCGCCGCCCTTAAGGCGCACCTGAGGCGCCCAGGCAGTCTGCGCTGCCCCGTTCGACGCCGCCGGTTGTGGCTGCAAGCTCGCAGCGGGCGCTGCCCTGTTCGACGTCGCCGGCGCGGCTCCAAGCTCGCCGGGGGCACGGAGCTTGTTTCGCCTCCGGCGACTTCCGGCAGGTGTGAAAAAAAGGGAACCGGCGGCGACGGGTGCCTCCATGAGTAGGTGACGGCGGCAGTCCACGAGGCGAGGCAAACTCCGGCGACTGTACCAAGGATTTTCATGGGAGAAAGGAGACAGAGGAGAGAGAATGCTGCGGGGTCCATTTGGTTGTCTTTGTCTCTCTGTCAAATGGGCCAGAATGTGTGTCCGGCCGGACAGAATGGACGCGCGCTCGTGTCCGTCTCGACCCAAATCGCTCCCAGATTTGAGTCAGTTTTGGGTCAAACCGGACACCGGGAGCATCCGCTTTTAGGATGGGTTGCCCCGCTAGGTGCAGTTTTGACCCATTCGGACTCATTCGGAGTCCGTTTTTGCGTTTGGGTCTCCCGGTTGGAGATGCCCTAAATAAACAAGTCCAGCCGTGCAGAAATCCTACAGTTCTATCTGTATTGAGTACGACTGTACCTCAGTTCACGTGAAGTACTTCCCGTGGTGTAGCATTTGAAAGCCATGATCGGTGTTTGGGCACCCAAAACCGGTTTTGCGGTATGAAAAATCATATGCCTCAAACTGCGATTTTATGAGAAGAAAAAGGTTTCACGTGGGTTTTTCATCTTCCATCGTAAAAGATTGTTCATCATCATCCGAAGATAGTTCACTACAAGCATATAATTAACTAAAACCGTAATCGCAAAAGGTGCTTGTCGGTGACGGCGTAAGATTCATTGCGACGCGTCGGTGATGACGTTGGCTTCAACGGGACGACCTTCACTCCTCGTCGGAGCAAGAAACGCCCGCAAAGTTTTGATGGCAGGCGTGGGCCCCGCTCGAGTTGCATGCTCGTTGTTGAAGCGTGCGATGTGCTGGCAGTGCAACCCCTCGCGCGATCACCTGCCACATTACCTCCTCGTTGGGCTTGCCAATGACAAAGTGGTCGTCCTCGTCAACCGTCGGCCACGACTATTGCTCTGCTCCTCCTTCGACTCCACGTCCACCTCATCGGACAATGGGTAGTCGACGAGGTAGGGTTGGGCCTGAAATTTTATCTGGATCTGCTAGAGATGCTCTAGCTATCTTGTGTTAGAAGGGGATGGGGATTCAGTGACAGTCACGCGGTAACTGGACGTTGCATCTGCCGGACGTTCTCCATCCAACGGCCTTTAATCAAATGATCCGAAAATTTTGTAAATTTGTCTTTTTTGCTGCGTTGAAAATACAAAGTATTTTTGATTGAAATTTTTTCGTACTTACAACATGATACGTTCGTAATATGTATATTTTTTGTTTTGGATTTTTTGATGATTTTGAATTTTCGTTTTGGATACAAATTCTTCCTAGTAACTAGTTCCTCTCCTAATATTTCGTGGGCTTTCATAGAAACCATTCTTTCTGAACAGATTCTGCATGCCCACTATTTTTCTAATCAGTCAGCAATGATGTCTTGTGGTAGTAGAAGGTTTCGACCTTGTTCCTGAATCTGTGTCATCTCGTTTCTTGCAGTTTTATTTATCCAGAGAAGCCGTCTTGTCTCGTAAACTATTTCACCTAGGATTCGGTACTATGGCAGGCAGCGTTGACAGGCTAGGTATTTTATATTTACCCTTTTTGTAATCAGCCACTAATGATTCGGAAATAACACGAGCTGCGCGACAAGAGGGCTGCAAGTCAGCTGCGAACCCGGCACCATAAAGAAAGAAACGAAGCCCGATGCATGAGTAGTAAAAGCTCGCGCGTCAAACTAGGGCCGCCCGCTCCCGGACAGACAACCCTGCGAGCCTATTGATTGATGCCTAGCTCCTCACTCCTCACTCGCTGCTGCAGCTATAGTGAGCTACTGCTGCTGCGGCTGCTCTGAAAAGGTGCTTCCATTTCCATGCTCCCTCGTCGCCGCTCCCGACGCACGCCTTCTTCTTCTTCAACGCTACGCACCGGCCCGTTCTGACCAGTGGAGTAGCTAGCTCGCCCCCATTCCATTCCTCGCTATAAATACAAGGGTCCAGCCAAGCCATTGGAGAGGTCCCATTCGCCATTCCATTCTGTTTAGCTACTCCAGCCAGCCCCACTGACCGGCCCCAGCTTCCCTTCTTCTCCTCCTCGGCCTCATTCTGTCTGTTCCTCAACCTGTGCCGTGTGTGGAGCCAAATGGAGGTAGGCGTTGCGTGATCCAGACTTCCTTTGCTTGCCGGAGCGGTGGTCACCGCCTTGATCTATCTTGTACTTACTCCTCGTTCGATCTCTTTTTGGTTTCGCAGAAGGCGGCGAGGAGGCGTCAGGTGCCGGCGTTCGGGGAGTGGAACTACTACTACCACTACGACGAGCAGGAGACGGTGGCGCCGCCCGCCGCGGCGTACTGCTACGGCGCCACGCCCGAGCCGGAGGCCTGCAGCGACGTCTGGTTCAGGTACTCGCCTCCACCGCGCAAGCCCGCGCCTGCCAAGAAACCCAGGAGAAGGGTGCCGGAGGGCGACAGTGACGCATCGCTGGAGAAGAAAGGGAGAAGGAGCTCGAGGCCGGCGTCGGAGGCCAACGGAGGCGGCCTGGCGCGCGCCACAAGGGTTGTCCGGCCGGTCGACAAAGACCTGTACCAGGTGCCGCCGCCGGAGCTGGCCTCCTCCCACAGGCGCAGCCCCAGGAGGAGGAGCCTGTGGATGGGATGCCTGGGATGCGTCGCCTGAAGGCCTGAACCTATCCTCCGTCGACAGGATGCTGAGAGCGTGCTCGTCGGTAGCAGTAGATTTGTGTTTTTCTTTTTTGCGAGGAAGTAGCAGTAGATTTGTGTTACGTACTTATTTTTTTTTCTTTCTGTATGTGTTGGATACTTCTGTGATCAGTCTCCGATGTTTGTGCTGCTGTCTTGGATTGTGCCAACGAGTTGTTTTTTACTTTTTTTTTTTGAGAAATACAGTACAAACGCAGACGCTCACATAACTTTTTAGTTCTAGGTAACACTAGCTATTGACATTTCAAGGTTTTGATCTTTTTGTAAGATGGTCTGTGTAAGATATTAGACGCAACATCTCGTTCTAGCACGTAACTCTAAGCACCTAATTATCAGCCCACTAAATTATTGTTGGGTACCATTTCGATGAGATTTTCCTTTTTGTCGCAAGGTTCCGTGAATATCTCGGAATCTCCAATGATTTTTGTTCTATTAGTAGTTTAGTACTCCATCTAATTTACATTATTTGACTCTAGTATAGATGTTACCTACAATAGATATATTTTAGCTCTAGATACATCAATATCAATATAATGGATAAGTAATGAATTGGAGGGAGTAGTACTTTGTTGACAGGATGTTACGTGCGTGTTCATCAGCACTGGTAGCTTTGTGGTAGTACTTAACATTAAGATGATTTTTTTTTGCTTCTTGTTTGATAGTTTAGTGTTTGTGGGTGCTATGCTCACTGATTATAGCAAGTGAGAGATTTCTTGTACTTAAACCTCTAGCTTCTATAAAATTAAAATATATCTATGGCATAATCTCGAAAAAAAGATAGTTCAGTGAGTCTATCGCTCTTTATATCTCTCCAATGTTCGGGGTACTATCTTGCCTCTAAGGATTGTTTCCAAAGAAAGCTTGCTAGTTGGCTAGGGAAGCTACTTTCTTGTAGGGATCAACTGATTTTGATGAGCTCTATACTCGCAAGACTTACAATGTTTATGTTGTCTTTCTTTCAGATTTCAAAGGGAATAAGTAAAAGATTGAACTTTTATAGATCACTTTGATTTGGCAAAATGATGAGTTTAAACGCAAATACATGTTAACTAATTGGAATATTATTTGAATGATCAAAGACAAAGGAGGGTTGGGGTACAAGTTTAAGAAATTAAAAATAAGTGTCTATTGTTTTAAACTCTTACCGAATGAAGTGCTATGTCACGGGCTAATTAAAAAAATAAATTACACTCTAGATCACTTTCTCAAGTCTAACCGAAACCTTGAGAATCACCCTTTTGGCATGGTCTTGTGAAACTTAAGATGAGTTATTTTTTAAAGATTGTCTTTCTTTGTGGGAATTGACATTTGATGGATGAGCAGTTATCTTATAATAAAGATGTTTTTAGACATAGGAGCATAGCCCCGGCCTCTGCATCAATCGATGCATATAGCCATTTATTAATAATAAAAATGTAAATGTCAAGTACTTATTACATGTAGGTAGTCTGGTAAAACAAGGAAACTAAACAAAAACTAGAAGCGACCAAACAAAGATGGAAAGTCGAACAAAAACTATCCATCCAGAATTCTACTAATGTGTCGCCATCCAGTAGCCTGGAAATAGCAGTCCTGAGTGACCTCCAGGAGCCGGTTGCATCCAGTATCCATAGTATCCCGCTGGTCCGCCGGGAGCAAACATGCCCATGTTTGTAGCCAATGCACCGCACGAAGAATAACCTGCAAAAAATTTGTTCCCTTTTGTTTATTAAAGATAATATCATTCCGGCTAGTCCAAATGGACCAACAGATTGCCGAAACACCAATTCTAATATAAACTTTATCCTTCTTATTCACACCATTTAGCCAATTACCAAACATATTAGTTACATTAGACGGAGGTGGAATATTGTATGTAAAGAATATCATTCGCCATATAATTTTTGCAAAAGGACAATGAAGAAACAGATGATCAACAGTTTCATTGTTGTTACAAAAACAACATTTCTGAGAACCTGTCCATTTTCTCTTCGCCAAATTATCCTTAGTAAGCAGTACTCTATTACTTAGAAACCACATAAAAATCTTTATTTTTAAAGGAACCTTAATCTTCCATAGGTATTTCCGCAAAAATCTAGTATGACCATTCATAAGATCAAGATACATGGATTTAACAGTAAATAAACCAGATTCATTTAGGTTCCATACAAAATTGTCAGGTTCATTAGTTAATTGAACAGACATTAATCGCTGGCACAAATGTAACCACAAATTGTATTTATAAACATTGAGAGTTCTTCTAAATCCAATATTAAGCGGTGGGTGTGCCAATACCGTAGAAACCAACTCATTTTTCCGTTGGACAATATTATATAACGACGGATATTGTATAGCTAGAGGGTGTTCGCCAATCCAAGTGTCCTCCCAAAACCTCACCGTCATTCCATTACCAACTTTGAACCTACCTCTCTTAAAAAACTCTGGCTTTACCCGCATAAGCCCCTTCCAAAAAGGTGAATCAGTGGGTTTAACCTCTACTTGTGCCAATGTTTTATTTTTGATATACTTATTATGAAGCAATTGTTGCCACATCCCATCCTCCTGTAACAATTTAAAAAGCCATTTACTTAATAGACACATGTTTTTGAGTTCGAGTACCTCAATTCCCAAACCCCCTTGGTCCTTCGGTCTACATACTATATTCCACTTAGATAATCTATATTTCCTCTTATCATCCTCCTCTTGCCAAAAAAAGCGAGAACGATAAAAATCGAGTCTCTTGAGCACCCCTTTAGGAATTTCTAAGAATGACAACATAAACATAGGTAAGCTTGTAAGGACAGAATTTACAAGCACCAATCGATCCCCATAAGACAACATCTTGCCCTTCCAGCATCCTAATTTTGAGGCGAAACGATTCTCCATCGGATTCCATTCAGAATTGCGCAGCCGTCTATAATGAATGGGAATTCCTAAATATCGGAAAGGTAATGTACCAGATGCACATCCAAAAATATTCTTATACTGATGTTCCAATTCTGTAGCTTTACCAAAGCAAAACAACTCACTCTTATGGAAATTGATTTTAAGACCGGATAATTGCTCAAAAATACAAAGAATGAGTTTCATATTAACAGCCTTAGCTAGATCATGTTCCATAAACAAGATGGTATCATCGGCATACTGCAAAACTGATACCCCTCCATCGACTAAGTGTGGGATAAGACTTCCAACTTGACCCTCCTCTTTAGCCCTGGCTATCAAAATAGCCAGCATATCAGCAACAATATTAAAAAGAATAGGTGAGAGTGGATCCCCTTGTCTCAATCCTTTACGTGTCTGAAAGTTATGTCCCACATCATCATTCACCTTAATACCCACACTACCCCTCTCTACGAAACTTTTAATACGCTCGCACCAAATGTTATCAAACCCCTTCATCCGTAATACCTGCTGGAGAAAAGGCCACTTCACCTTATCATACGCCTTCTCAAAATCAATTTTAAAAAGGACTCCATCCAACTTTTTACTATGTAGTTCATGGATCGTTTCATGAAGCACAACGACTCCTTCTAAAATATGTCTACCTGGCATAAAGGCAGTCTGAGATCATATGTAAGGACATATCCCTTATATTCGCAAATATATTTGGAATATGAATGTACCACTTAAGATTAGGACGGGAATTTATGGCTCTCTGGTGCCAACTTTAGTAATTTCAAATAGGGATTTCTATTTTCGTGCCCCTGGTTCGTTAGTTGTACTCAGTTTTCCCCAGCCCCTTAGTTTTTCCTCAGTTTTCCCCTCCCTCTAGTTTGAAACCCGTCGCAGACGCTCAGACGGGAGGGTTGCCGTCTGGTCAGTGGCCTTCACCGTTACCGGTGACGGCTAGGGAGCCGCGTTGGTGTTGAATTGACCGTTTCTTTCGAACTATGTTGACTGTTGACTCGAGGAGCTCACCCAAAGCTTTCCACTCCGCCCGATACTGGAGGAGCTCACACACCGCCCCTCCGCCGCCACGCCGTCCTGCCCTCCTACCTTATGGCGTCGTCCGCCGCCGAGCCGCCCCCGCCCCCACCACCACCCCCGGGAGGCGGAGGGGGATCCGCCTCCAACAGATCTAGATCTACCCCTGTCGCGGTAGAGTTTGTATATCCGTCTGGTGTACCGCCTCTTCCCGTCAGCCGCGGAGAAGATTGGGAATCGGAGGGATCTAACGCATGGATTCCATCCGGGTAAGCATCGTCCGCCTATGTGAATTAACGAGTAGGCAGTTTTTGAGCGCCAATCGTTGTTGCTCAACTAAGCTGCGTTGCTTTTCGAATAGGATTGATCCAGCGGCGGCTTTTCGGCTGGTGGTTAGGCTGGATTCTAGCTTTACGCGTGATTCTAAACGCCTAATGAATGGGTTTTACTTCCCTGCGGTGGTTGCAACCACCATCTCGTTGAGGGATTTGAAAGCTAACATCTTCGATAAGTACTCCTGGAGCTCTCTCGATGCGGTTCATTTCGAATATTTCAACGAAGCACGGAGCGAAGATTGGTTCCACTAATTTCCGACGATGATCCGGGAATTCTTTTGCTTTGAATGCTTCTTGCCATTTCGGTAAAATTCGTGTCCACGTGGACGGGGGCCAGGCATCATCTCGGTGTTGGGGCATCATCGGGTGGTCGGGCATCATGTCTCTCTACTGCTCGCTGCCTCCGCTAATAGTGTGCGCCGCGGCGATCCTTGTAGGTCCACGGCGAGCACCATCTCGTCCCCAGTGCGAGTGGTAGCCGGATCGTTCTCGTGGTCAATGTGGAGGACGATGCAGAGATTGCGGATCGGTCTCCCGAAGATGATGAGGATGAGTTAATGTTTCCTGAATTGGTAGATCGATGCGATAGCGAGGCAATGGAGGATCAATACATGGAATATATTGCTTTTGGTGCCAGATTTGATGAGACCGATGATGAAGAGAAGAATGAGAACGATGACAGACCTCGTTTTAGCCGATTACGAAGGCGAAGACTTGCCAACAATTGAGTGGAACAGGGAGAATCCTCGGCTTGCAAAAGGCACCGTGTTTCAAACGATGATGGACTGCCGTAATGCAATTACTACATATCACATTCTCACTAAGAATAATTATGAGGTTATTAAAAGTGAGCCGGGTAGGTTCACAATTAAATGCCCATACCCAAGGTGTAGGTTTAGGCTGCATGCATCCACAATGCGCGAAGCAGCTTGGTTCGGGTACTACGCCAACCAGCTTGTGTATTTAGATCACGGTGTAAAATTTGTTATCTATTACTGACATCCCTTATCATTATGTTTCAGATAAAGGTTAATAAGGAGATCCATAGGTGTCCACCTCTAGGGGAGAGCCGGACCTGAAAACAAAGCTAGCGAAGACTAGGTGGTTGGCGAGATATAATCCTAGATTGGCTGAGAGAAACTCCTTCACTTGGTCCAACGGCACTCCGGAAAAAGGTGGCTGAGAAGTATAAAGGGATGAAAGTACCTTACATGAGGATGTTCTATGCAAAGGAAATGGCTCTTGACAAGATCAATGGTCCATGGAATGAAAGCTTTCGGTTGCTTTACACTTTCAAAGCTGAAGTGGAGATGGCTAGTCCGAGCAGTGTTGTAGCAATAGACAAGCATACGGTTCCCTACAAATTGAAAAGCGGGAAGGTAATGCACAAGGAATGTTTTAGAAGGGCTTTTGTTTGTTTCAAAGCTTGCTTGGAAAGGCTTTTTGGACGGTTGCGGGCCTTATTTGGCCGTGGATGCATCAGCTCTTCATGGTAGGTTTAAAGGACAGCTAGTTGCTGCTACTGCAGCTTGATGGACATAATTGGATGTTCCCTGTTGCTTATGGAGTTTTGGAGGTTGAGTCGAGAGGAAAGTTGGACTTGGTTTCGCAGAACTTGCGCGACCTTATAGGTCATCCACCGGGACTTGTTATCCACACGGACGCTTGCAAAGGTTTGGAGAGTGCGGTAGAAGCAGTATTCCCGGAGTGGAGCATAGGGAATGTATGCGACACTTGGTACGAGAATTTTACAAAGAAATTCAAGGGTAAAGTTTTTACTGACAACCTATGGCCAGCTTCATACACATGCAGCTCTAGGAAGCATAAGTTTCATTTGGATGTGTTGTATAAACAAAAACCTGGGGTGAAGGAGTACTTGGATGAACATCATGGTAGGGTGTGGTCAAGAAGCCAATTCAATGAAATTTGCAAGGTAGACTATGTAACAAGTAACCTTGCGGAGAGTTTCAACTCAAAGGTCAAGTCATTGAAAGGGCTTATCGTTGTGGCAAATATTTGATAAGATTAGGCGAGATGATCATGATAAAGATCGATCTGCGTCAAAGAATTGCATCCACAAATTATGTTGGCCATCTCATGCTCCCATCTTTGATTAAGTCTTTGCATGAGAGGGCAAAACAATTGAGGATGCAATGCGTCAGAAAAGGAATGGAGGCTGAGGTAACCTACACTGACAGTAAAAACAGGCAGTGGAGGTATCCAGTGAGTTTGGTTGATAGGACATGCCATTGTAGGGGATGGCAGATCCGTGGGATACCCTGCATACACGCATTGTTTTTCATGAGTGTTATAGGGGGTGAAGATGGTGAAGTTGATCGAGTATGTGTCGAGTATTTCTCCGTTGCAAAATTTAGGGCTGCATATGCTATGAATGTTCCTACCTTGTTGGGAAAAGACCAATGGATGAAAGTCGATCCAGGCTTCAAACCGTACTCTCCGGTATTGACTAGACCGGCAGGTAGGCCGAGGAAGAATAGGATCGAGCTAGTGCGAGAGGGTGGTGCACCGATTCGAAAACGTAAGTGCAAACGTTGTGGAATCCCTGGACACATTGCTAGGCTTTGTAAAAATGGAGTTGATCCGGCTTTTGGAATGGAAGATCGGGCGGGAGCAGAAAATGCGAGAGGAGAATGAAGCAGCAATTCAACTTGAGATTGAAGCGAGCAGTTCAACATGAGGAGATTGAAGTAGCAAATGCAGAGGAGATTGAAGCAGCAGTTCAACATGAGGAGATTGAAGCGGCAAATGCAGAGGAGATTGAAGCAGCAGTTCAACATGAGGAGATTGAACCGATGGATCGAGAGCGAGAGGGAACAGATGGATGTAGAATGGCTTCAACCGATGAGTCCAGAGGAGAGTCAACAGTATTATCGACATTGCCTCGATAGTTGTAAGGCCATGTGTGATGCACACTTCGAAGAGCTCATGGCGGAAGAAAAAGCGGAAGCTTCGCGAGAAGAAGAAGAACAAGAAAGAGGGCAAAAGGAAGGTAGACACCGGTAATATCCCCGGTAGGGTTACCCGGAGTAAGGTGGTGGCCCCGGCGAGTCACACCAGGAGCAAGAAAAAGATTTTATTCTGAACAACTAATTTGAATTTGTATGAACAATTTGTATTGGGGTTCCCTTTGTATTGGGGATCCCTTTGTGTTGAACAATTTGTATTGGGGTTCCCTTTGTATTGGGGTTCCCTTTGTATTGGGGATCCCTTTGTGTTGAACAATTTGTATTGGGGTTCCCTTTGTATTGGGGTTCCCTTTGTATTGGGGATCCCTTTGTGTTGAACAATTTGTATTGGGGATGCCTTTGTGTTGAACAATTTGAATTTGTATGAACAATTTGTATGCCACATTTAAGCCACATTTATCATTTTAGGGTTTTAGGGTTTTAGGGTTTTAACATTTTAGGGTTCAATTCAAAATAATTCAAAACATGGTGGAACCTTCCCATTGAGCCTTGTTATGTTACCTACAACCTAGAGAAATAATAATGGAAAAGGAAATATAGAGATATGAAGTTTTTATGCCAAAAGCTTCAAAACCACTTCCTAGTCCATGAGCTACTAGATATGAAGATGCGGGGCTTTCTGCTCAATACACCTCCCAAATACCCACTATGCTTACAAACTTTGTCCAAATGAGTCCAAATTCGTCACACTTGTGTATCTTTGAGTTGCAAACAATATCTAGTCGGCCAAAATGTAATATATTGTTCAAATAACACAATTTTACAATTTTTATGCCAAAAGCTTCAATTTCCCTTAGTCCGTTTATTATTTGGGTGCCCTTGTTTTACTTAGTGTTACTCAGTTTTCCCCTCCGGGCCCACTTGTCTTACTCGGTCATACTCGGTTTTGCCCTTCCGATAAACATTTCCTCACTTTTCCCCCTCTCGGTTCTACTCAGTTTTCCTAACTTGTACTCACTGGCTGATCTCTGATTGGTCGAGATGTATGTCACACGGATCTTGGTTGGATGAAAGCTCAACGAACGCTTGCACCGTTCGATCATTGGTTGTACTCACGGCCTGTATCTATGGACCACGATGGACGCATACGGAGACAAGAGCAGAGCACATACCTACCAACCCTCCTCTCTCTAACCGTGCGTGCGGCGGCGCGGATCTAACCGTGCTTGCGGTGGCGTGCGGCGGCGCGGATCTAACCGTGCTTGCGGTGGCGTGCGGCGGCGCGGATCTAACCGTGCGTGCGTGCGGCGCGGATCTAACCGTGCGTGCGGCGGCCTGCGGCGGCGCAGATCTAACCGTGCGTGCGGCGGCGTGCGGCGGCGCGGATCTAACCGTGCGTGCGGCGGCGCGGATCTAACCGTGCGTGCGGCGGCCTGCGGCAGCGCAGATCTAACCGTGCGTGCGGCGGCGTGCGGCGGCGCGGATCTAACCGTGCGTGCGGCGGCGTGCATCTAACCGTGCGTGCGCCGTGGATCTAAGAGTGCCGGTGAGGATCTAACCGTCAGAAATAGTTGAAATGTCTCTCTCTGTCTCACTTTCGATTCTATTCTCAGATCTGTTGAATGATGAAGAACACCAAGACGGCGGCCGTGCCGACAGTGGTCATCGATGCCACGAACATTGAAGTCATCGCCTACAACATCGCTTCGACGGCGCAGACCCAGCCTGTTGATGTCTCACTTCCGGTGCCGAGAGTGCGAATCGATGCCAAGACGATTGAAGCCATCGTCTACAACCGCGCTGCAAAGCCGCCGATCCAGCCCTCCGCAGATCCGTCGCTGGTGAAGTACACCAAGACAGCGGCGGTTCCGACACTCGGTCATCGATGCCACGAACATTGAAGCCATCGCCGATAACATCGCTTCAACGTTTGATGGCGCAAATTAGGATAAATTATTATAAATTTGTATTTTTCAATTTCCAATTGGGATAAAATTGTTTGAACTACTACCTCCGTCTCAAAAAAAGCTTCTTCACGTTCTTGATGTGTCCATGTACATCCGTATGTATGATTTGAATTCTATCCCAACTTGATTGGGAAGATATTGATATGTATTTGATCCGGAGGCTGGTACATGCATTCACTTTTGGGATCCCTTCACTTTTATAAAATGTTCATGCATGCTAAAATTATCGTGCGCATTACTTAGCACAAGTAGGAAATTGTACACCGAAATACGAGTGCTTAGAGCCACAACAAAATACAGTGGTTAGAGCCATCTACCGAATAACAATTCTATACTAAATCGTCTACCGTAACCACATAACCGCTAGGACAGGGATGACACCTAATAAAACCGCACGAGATGAATCTACTTTTCTCCTCTCCCATCACTTTAAGTTCATGTTCTAGATTTTCTACCACTTGATCAAATACGGCAAGATCTGTCTCAACTCTCAACTTCTCCTTGCGAATAAGCTCTGAATTCTTCTTTTCTTCCTCCACAATACGCTTCAGCTCGAATATCATCAGGTTTTTACGGGCCAATTCATCACCTAAATTGGCCACCTTCTCCTCCAAATCCATCCTCTCGGCTACACCACTGGGTTGATTCATCTTGGTATGCAATGTACCATGGATCATCGGCTTGCACGGCTAACTCGTAACAATAATGGAAAAAAGAACAACCGAAATCACCCCAACAAGCCATGGCGGAACTTCAAATTCAACGGTAGTACAGAGAGCTGAAGCTATATACCTGCACTTCCGACGAGGTAGGAGAAGTAGAACGTGGCCACGACATGATCGAATCCCCACCCTCGCCGGTGTACTGATACGTCTCCAACGTATCGATAATTTCTTATGTTCCATGCTACATTATTGATGATACCTACATGTTTTATGCACATTATATGTCGTATTTATGCGTTTTCTGGAACTAACCTATTAACAAGATGCCGAAGTGCCAGTTCCTGTTTTCTGCTGTTTTTGGTTTCAGAAATCCTAGTAACGAAATATTCTCGGAATTGGACGAAATCACCTCCCAGGTTCCTATTTTGCCCGGAAGCATCCAGAACACCCGAGAGCCGCCAGAGGGGGGCCCTGTGGGCCCCAGATGACATGGTGGCGCGGCCCAGGCCCTGGCCGCGCCACCCTATGGTCTCGTCGCCTCGTTGACCCTCCTGCGCCGCCTCTTCGCCTATATAAAGCCCCTGCATCGAAAACCCTTACAGAGGAAGCCACGATACGAGAAAAGTTCCAGAGCCGCCGTCATCGCGAAGCCAAGATCTGGGGGACGAGAGTCTGCGTTCCGGCACCTCGCCGGAGCGGGGAAGTGCCCCGGAAGGCTCCTCCATCGACACCGCTGCCATCTCCACCGCCATCTTCATCACCGCTGCTGCTCCCATGAGGAGGGAGTAGTTCTCCATCGAGGCTCGGGGCTGTACCGGTAGCTATGTGGTTCATCTCTCTCCTATGTAGTTCAATACAATAATCTCATGAGCTGCCTTACATGATTGAGATTCATATGAGTTTTGTATCACAATTTATCTATGTGCTACTCTAGTGATGTGTTATTAAAGTAGTTTTATTCCTCCCGCATGTGTGCAAAGGTGACAGTGCGTGCACCGTGTTAGTACTTGGTTTATGCTATGATCATGATCTCTTGTAGATTGCGAAGTTAACTATTGCTATGATAATATTGATGTGATCTATTCCTCCTACATATGCATGAAGGTGACGAGTGTGCATGCTATGCTAGTACTTGGTTTAGTCGTTTTGATCTATCTTACACTTAAGGTTACTTAAACATGAGCATTATTGTGGAGCTTGTTAACTCCGGCATTGAGGGTTCGTGTAATCCTACGCAATGTGTTCATCATCCAACAAAAGTGTAGAGTATGCATTTATCTATTCTGTTATGTGATCAATGTTGAGAGTGTCCACTAGTGAAAGTGTAATCCCTAGGCCTTGTTCCCAAATACTGCTGAGTTACTACTCGCTTGTTTATCGTTTATCGTGTTACTACTGCTGCAATACTACCACCATCAACTACACGCCGAGCAAGCTATTTTCTGGCACCATTGCTACTGCTCATATATATTCATACCACCTGTATTTCACTATCTCTTCGCCGAACTAGTGCACCTATTAGGTGTGTTGGGGACACAAGAGACTTCTTGCTTTGTGGTTGCAGGGTTGCATGAGAGGGATATCTTTGACCTCTTCCTCCCTGAGTTCGATAAACCTTGGGTGATCCACTTAAGGGAAAACTTGCTGCTGTTCTACAAACCTCTGCACTTGGAGGCCCAACACTGTCTACAGGAAAGGAGGGGGAACGTAGACATCAAGCACTTTTCTGGCGCCGTTGCCGGGGAGGAAAGGTAAAAGGCACTCATACTTCGGTTCCAGGTAACAGTACTTTTCTGGCGCCATTGTGTGTGTGCTCGAAGCTATTTCCTTTAGACTCTGCAATTGCATCTTTTTGTTTCTTGTTTTTATTTTTCACTAGTTAGGCATAATGGAAAACAACAAAAATATGAGAGATCTTTATGAACTTTATCTTGAATTAGGACATGATGTGTTTGAAGAGAGAATTAAAAAACCCATGGAACTTTATATGCATGATAATGGGAATGTTATTAGTATGAATGCTTTGAACACCATTGTTGCTAATGCTATGGAAAATTCTAAGCTTGGGGAAGCTGGCTTTGATGAGCATGATATTTTTAGTCCCCCAAGCATTGAGGAGAAAATTTACTTTGATGATACTTTGCCTCCTATTTATGATGATTATAATGATAGTAGTCTTTTGTTACCACCTGTTATGGAGGATAAATTTGATTATGATTACAATATACCTCCTATATTTGATAGCTACTTTGTTGAATTTGCTCCCACTACAACTAATAAAATTGATTATGCTTATGTTGGGAGTAGTAATTATTTTATGCATGTGACTCATGATAAGAATGCTTTATGTGATAGTTATATTGTTGAGTTTGCTCATGATGCTACTGAAAGTTATTATGAGAGAGGAAAATATGGTTGTAGAAATTTTCATGTTACTAAAACACCTCTCTATGTGCTGAAATTTTTGAAGCTACACTTGTTTTATCTTCCTATGCTTGTTACTTTGCTCTTCATGAACTTGTTTATTTACAAGATTCCTATGCATAGGAAGCATGTTAGACTTAAATGTGTTTTGAATTTGCCTCTTGATGCTCTATTTTGCTTCAACTTCTATTTCTTGCGAGTGCATCATTAAAACTGCTGAGCCCATCTTAATGGCTATAAAGAAAGAACTTCTTGGGAGATAACCCATGTGTTTATTTTACTACAGCAACTTTTGTTTTGTTGAGTCTTGGAAGTTGTTTACTACTGTAGCAACCTCTCCTTATCATGTTTTTGTGCCAAGTAAAGTTTCTATGTCAAAGTTGATGTTATATTTGGGATCGCTGCGCAGAAACAGCATTGCTGTCTGTCACGAATCTGGGCACAATTCCCTGTAGAAAATTCGAAAAAATCTGCCAATTTACGAGCGTGATCCTCAGATATGTACGCAACTTTCATTAGTTTTGAGTTTTTTCATTTGAGCAAGTCTGGTGCCAGATTTAAATTCGTCTTTACGGACTGTTCTGTTTTTGACAGATTCTGCCTTTTATTTCGCATTGCCGCTTTTGTTAAGTTGAATGAGTTTCTTTGTTCCATTAACTTTCAGAAGTTTTGTGCAATGTCCAGAAGTGTTAAGAATGATTGTGTCACCTCTGAACATGTGAATTTTTGATTATGCACTAACCCTCTAATGAGTTTGCTTGAAGTTTGGTGTGAAGGAAGTTTTCAAGGGTCAAGAGAGGAGAATGATATACTATGATCAAGAGGAGTGAAAGCTCTAAGCTTGGGGATGCCCCGTGGTTCACCCCTGCATATTTTAAGAAGACTCAAGCGTCTAAGCTTGGGGATGCCCAAGGCATCCCCTTCTTCATCGACAACATCATCAGGTTCCTCCCCTGAAACTATATTTTTATTCCGTCACATCTTATTTACTTTACTTGGAGCGTCTGTTTGTTTTTATTTTTGTTTTGTTTGAATAAGTTCATCCTTGTGTGGGAGAGAGACACGCTCCGCTGGTTCGTATGAACACATGTGTTCTTAGCTCATAATATTCATGGCGAAGTTTCCTCTTCGTTAAATTGTTATATGGTTGGAATTGGAAAATGCTACATGTAGTAATTGGTAAAATGTCTTGGATAATGTGATACTTGGCAATTGTTGTGCTCATGTTTAAGCTCTTGCATCATATGCTTTGCACCCATTAATGAAGAAATACATAGAGCTTGCTAAAATCTGATTTGCATATTTGGTTTCTCTAAGGTCTAGATAATATCTAGTATTGAGTTTTGAACAACAAGGAAGACAAGTGTAGAGTCTTATAATGTTTACAATATGTCTTTTATGTGAGTTTTGCTGCACTTGTTCATCCTTGAGTTTGCTTCAAATAACCTTGCTAGCCTAAACCTTGTATCGAGAGGGAATACTTCTCATGCATCCAAAATCCTTGAGCCAACTACTATGCCATTTGTGTCCACCATACCTACCTACTACATGGTATTTCTCCGCCATTCCAAAGTAAATTGCTTGAGTGCTACCTTTAAAATTCCATCATTCACCTTTGCAATATATAGCTCATGGGACAAAATAGCCTTAAAAACTATCGTAGTATTGAATATGTACTTATGCACTTTATATTTTATTAAGTTGCCTGTTGTGCGATAACCATGCTTCTGGGGAACGCCATCAACCATTGTTGAATATCATGTGAGTTGCTATGCATGTCCGTCTTGTCTGAAGGTCTATCATTTTAGTGGTTGGAGCATGCAAAATTGTTAGAGAAGAACATTGGGCCGCTAACTAAAGCCATGAACCATGGTGGAAGTTTCAGTTTTGGACATATATCCTCAATCTCATATGAGAATAATAACTTTGCTACATGCTTATGCATTTAAGAGGAGTCCATTATCTGTTGTCCATGTTGTCCCGGTATGGATGTCTAAGTTGAGAATAATCAAAAGCGAGAAATCCGAAATGCGAGCATTCTCCTTGGACCTTTGTACAGGCGGCATGGAGGTACCCCTTTGTGACACTTGGTTGAAACATGGCATGCGAAGACCCGGTAGTCCAAGTTAAGTAGGACGAGGTGCGGGCACTATTAGTATACTATGCATGAGGCTTGCAACTTGTAAGATATAATTTTCATAACTCATATGCTTTATTACTACCGTTGACAAAATTGTTTCATGTTTTCAAAATAAAAGCTCTAGCACAAATACAACAATCGATGCTTTCCTCTTTGAAGGACCATTCTTTTACTTTTATTGTTGAGTCAGTTTACCTATCTCCTTCCACCTTAAGAAGCAAACACTTGTGTGAACTGTGCATTGATTCCTACATACTTGCATATTGCACTTGTTATATTACTTTATGTTGACAATATCCATGAGATATACATGTTACAAGTTGAAAGCAACCGCTGAAACTTAATCTTCTTATGTGTTGCTTCAACACCTTTACTTTGATTTATTGCTTTATGAGTTAACTCTTATGCAAGACTTATTGATGCTTGTCTTGAAGTACTATTCATGAAAAGTCTTTGTTTTATGATTCACTTGTTTACTCATGTCATTACCATTGTTTTGATCGCTGCAATCATTACATATGTTTACAAATAGTATGATCAAGATTATGATAGCATGTCACTTAAGAAATTATCTTTGTTATCGTTTTACCTGCTCGGGACGAGCAGAACTAAGCTTGGGGATGCTGATACGTCTCCAACGTATCGATAATTTCTTATGTTCCATGCTACATTATTGATGATACCTACATGTTTTATGCACATTATATGTCGTATTTATGCGTTTTCTGGAACTAACCTATTAACAAGATGCCGAAGTGCCGGTTCCGTTTTTCGCTGTTTTTGGTTTCGAAATCCTAGTAACGAAATATTCTCGGAATTGGACGAAATCACCTCCCAGGTTCCTATTTTGCCCGGAAGCATCCAGAACACCCGAGAGCCGCCAGAGGGGGGGCCTGGTGGGCCCAGATGACATGGTGGCGCGGCCCAGGCCCTGGCCGCGCCACCCTATGGTCTCGTCGCCTCGTTGACCCTCCTGCGCCGCCTCTTCGCCTATATAAAGCCCCTGCATCGAAAACCCTTACGGAGGAAGCCACGATACGAGAAAAGTTCCGGAGCCGCCGTCATCGCGAAGCCAAGATCCGGGGGACAGGAGTCTCGTTCCGGCACCCTGCCGGAGCGGGGAAGTGCCCCCGGAAGGCTCCTCCATCGACACCGCTGCCATCTCCACCGCCATCTTCATCACCGCTGCTGCTCCCATGAGGAGGGAGTAGTTCTCCATCGAGGCTCGGGGCTGTACCGGTAGCTATGTGGTTCATCTCTCTCCTATGTAGTTCAATACAATAATCTCATGAGCTGCCTTACATGATTGAGATTCATATGAGTTTTGTATCACAATTTATCTATGTGCTACTCTAGTGATGTGTTATTAAAGTAGTTTTATTCCTCCTGCATGTGTGCAAAGGTGACAGTGCGTGCACCGTGTTAGTACTTGGTTTATGCTATGATCATGATCTCTTGTAGATTGCGAAGTTAACTATTGCTATGATAATATTGATGTGATCTATTCCTCCTACATATGCATGAAGGTGACAAGTGTGCATGCTATGCTAGTACTTGGTTTAGTCGTTTTGATCTATCTTACACTTAAGGTTACTTAAACATGAGCATTATTGTGGAGCTTGTTAACTCCGGCATTGAGGGTTCGTGTAATCCTACGCAATGTGTTCATCATCCAACAAAAGTGTAGAGTATGCATTTATCTATTCTGTTATGTGATCAATGTTGAGAGTGTCCACTAGTGAAAGTGTAATCCCTAGGCCTTGTTCCCAAATACTGCTGAGTTACTACTGCTTGTTTACTGTTTACTGTGTTACTACTGCTGCAATACTACCACCATCAACTACACGCCAGCAAGCTATTTTCTGGCACCATTGCTACTGCTCATATATATTCATACCACCTGTATTTCACTATCTCTTCGCCGAACTAGTGCACCTATTAGGTGTGTTGGGGACACAAGAGACTTCTTGCTTTGTGGTTGCAGGGTTGCATGAGAGGGATATCTTTGACCTCTTCCTCCCCGAGTTCGATAAACCTTGGGTGATCCACTTAAGGGAAAACTTGCTGCTGTTCTACAAACCTCTGCACTTGGAGGCCCAACACTGTCTACAGGAAAGGAGGGGGAACGTAGACATCATGTACCCGCTACGACGAGACATTGAGCACTATTTCGTACCTGCAAACTCCAATAAATTACGGGAACCGAATCGATTAGGGGGCGGGGGAGGCAGAAGCGGAGGTCTTACCAAGCTATGCCAATTGGTGCGCGGAACAAATCCCGGTCGTCGTGGGCGGCGGATCTCGCTTGCGGCGGACTTTCCTGCGGTGGGCACAATGCGTGCGGACGAAACAAGTGCTGGAGCCGTGGTTGACGTGCAGCGCCGCAGTTCGTCCGACGCCGCCGGGGACGAGCCGGCGGCGCGACGAGGCGCCGGCGATGGCTGCTCCGGCCGACGGTGGGGAACGAGCCGCGCCGCTTCTCCGGTCTAGCTTAAGAATAATTAATTAGCGAACTTGTTGCTTCTCTCTATGATATTCTCTAAAGACATATATCGGAGCGGCAATATATGATTTTTTCTCTCTAAATAAATAGACGACCCCATCGGTCATTGGCTGCGGCAGCCCCACGAGCGGCAATATATGTCTTTTCCTCGAAAAATAGACGACCCCACTCGGTCATTGGCTGCGGAGGCCCCACAGAGCGGCAATATATGAGTTTCTCTAAATAAATAGACGACCCCACCGGTCATTGGCTGCGGCAGCCCCACGGAGCGGCAATATATGTCTTTTATCGAAAAATAGACGACCCCACCGGTCATTGGCTGCGGAGGCCCCACGGAGCGGCAATATATGAGTTTCTCTTAATAAATAGACGACCCCACCGGTCAATTGCTGCGGCAGCCCCACGGAGCGGCAATATATGTCTTTTACTTGAAAAATATACGACCCCACCGGTCATTGGCTGCGGAGGCCCCACAGAGCAGCAATATATGAGTTTCCCTAAATAAATAGACGACCCCATCGGTCATTGGCTGCGGCAGCCCCACGGAGCGGCAATATATGTCTTTTACTCGAAAAATATACGACCCCACTGGTCATTGGCTGCGGCAGCCCTATAGAGCGGCCCCATTTGTCATTGGCAGCACCGCATATAAAATCATGAAAAATAAAACGGCCCACACGTCAGCGATAAATGGATGGCTGCTCCGACGTGTCTCCTGACCCTACCCGTCAGCACGAGACGATCAGGGAGGAGCTGCCCCTGTGCGGCCCCACCCGGTCGGACTAACGGTCAAGGCCTCTGACCTGACGGCTACCGGCCGTTCCAGCACTTGTGCGTGTTTCAAACTAGAGGAGGGGAAAACTGAGGAAAAACTAAGGGACTGGGGAAAACTGAGTACAACTAACGAACCAGGGGCACGAAAATAGAAATCCCTTTCAAATAAAGTCGAAAAAATCAAATATTTTGGGGGAATCAAAGATGATCAAGTATTGTCCTCGTACAAAAATTTTGGCCAAGAAATGATTTTTGTTGACCTCAAGGCCAAAAAAATTGATGACAAATATAGCAGGAATAGTACTTGTATATAGGAAATTTCATGTTTGTTTCTATGACCCAAGAAACAAGAGAAATCATTCCATGGAAATCTTCTTTATACGAGAGTACAATACATGCTCATCTTTGATCCCAAAATAGATTTAGAACTTATTGACCTTTTTTCGAATTAGTGATTTTTTTTGTATATATAGGGTGCGCTGGCATCCACGTGCAGTGATGCATTTTCCTTAAGATTATGATGTTCATGTGGGTCCTTCATCGTAAAGTGATTTTTAGTTTTTACTAAGGATAATCTAGCTAAACATAATTGGCATAAATAAACCTTTTTTTTTTGACAAATGGCATACAGAATGGTAGCTTGATGGTTGGGATTGTACCAATACAGTTGGAGCGGTGCCTGCACCCAAGGTCGAGGGCGTAGGAGCGGTGCCCGTACCCATAGTCGTGGTCGCCGGAAAGGTGCCCACACTTGCATTCGAGGCATTGGAGAGGTGCCCACACCTATGGCCGTGGGAGTAGGAGAGATGCCCACACCCACGATCAAAGGGGCCATCGATGTGCGCGCAGCCGTGGAAAGCGCGAGGGTGGAAATGATTAGCTTATGGGAGGGTTTCCTGTGATCTAGAGGTGGAAAAATAGATAAGATTGAGATCTGAAGTTGGGAAAGCTGGGTTGCTCTGAGGTTTAAACACTTCGTGTAAGAGACTTTTTTGATGTGCCGCCCAAATAAATGTGCCGGCTATAGGGAGCACTTTTGTAGTGCATGGGATATTTGGACACACACAATGACTTCGTCTTTAACTAAACAAAAAATTATTCTGTTTTTCAATTTATCCCACGAGCTACATATTCGATCCGTTTATGGTTGTTTCTACAGCCGGAAGAGCTGAGACATGCCATGAATTCTAAGTGCAACCGCTTAAAAATGGTAGCATGGGGTTTGTTCAACTAGTCTAGCTGGCGGTCTATTTGTAGAATCACTTGCTGATATTCAGCTATCTCATTTATAGCTTATGACGTTGGATTTACTGTTTAGTTGTTGATTCATCTTTCGAAGATCCTCGGGCGACCCTTGATTTGTAAACGTTTGAATGTGTAATAAATTTTATAAGAAAAGGCATGGCCCCTTTTGGAACGAAAAAATGACCCAAAAAAGCCCTTCTAGTTTGAAGAAGAAACCGAACGAGACTTCATGGAACCCACCGGGTGCATTGTATTATTTTCAACTCGTCCATAGTTCCATACCACACTCGCACGCAACCTGCAGAGATACAGCGCAGCGGCAGCAGTAACTATTTTGCATGTGTCACTTCTTAGGGTGATTTCTTTTGGGCTCCTGCTTATGCATAAGCCGGCTTATAGAAAATAGTGGGGAGAAACTGAGGTGGGAAGAAGCTCGTAGAAGCTAGTTTCTCCTATTCTTTTGGGCTTCCGAAAATTTGGCTTATTTGATGTGTTAAGTTGTGCAATGTCTATCATGTCCCTAAATTGGATATGTGTTTTAAATAAGTGATTATATCATACGTATGCTAGTTTTTAGTGAAAAAGGAGCTACAAATGAATCAAAAAATTATGGAAATTCTAATATAATAATTAAAACATGGTGTCATAGTACAATTCGATCTATTCCAAAATACAAATTCAAAACAAATAAGCAAACACTAGTTCATAGCACTATTTCTTTTTGTTATGCTACTCCCATGGCATGCTAGTCCAATCAAGCATCTGGACACATCTGAGTATAACAAACCATCGTTAGAGCATATCAAAATCTATCTATCTATACCTAATAATAAAGGAGCTAACGTTTCCGTGGTTCGGTCCGTCAAAGTGCGCTTTCGTCCATCGCCCTGTGCGCCTCCATACACCGCTCCTATATCGTGCGTGCCGGGATCCGTCCGTGTTTGAAAAGGAAAACCAATAGGTCCGATCTGATCGTATTGTAACTCTGCGTGTCCCCGTCGGTTTACCCTCCCGTACAAGACAACAACACCGCACCTTATGTACGTGAAGTTTTCCTTCTTCCGTCCTAGGCTATCGTTCAAAACGGAGCAGCCCAATCGTTATCCAACTCTAATTAAACTTTGTCCTACTTGAACACTACGTAGTATACAAGAACTCTCCGAACGAGTCGGCATCAAGTATCAGGCATAAACATAAGGCAGGCTACCGCACAGAAGCGCAATACGATGGTTCCCACGCCGGCAAGTTCCCTGCCTACCCCTGCCGCCGGAAGTTGCCCGCGCGCCTCCGGGTTCGTGTTAATAGATGCCGGCTCGCCGTGGTTGCTTCATCCGTTGTACGTCGGAAAGAAAACAATCGTACGTAGTGGCTTCAAACGAATCAATTCTGCCGGACGCCTTCGTCGACTGCCGTGATGACGCGCCCGATCGATGTGGGATAGCCACAAATTCCAGTCAGACGCCGGGCAGTCGAGAGACAGGCGAGGGGCCGAGGTGATGCGCATAACCTCCACTTCCGGCACCGGCCGCCCCACGGCCTCCTGTCGCGACGGCGCCGCGCCTGCAGACCTGTCCAACAAGAGCTCTAAGGAGAGTCATCGATGGTATCGAGATCGTTGTCTTTGTGGGTTGGGTTGGCGTCTTGGCGAGCACCACAACGCCCGCGGCGACATCATAACCTCGGCCCTATGATTTGGGCAAGGAGCTACGTACCCCAACTGGCAGCATGTGTTGAAGTCGAGTTCATCCTCGCCGGTGGAAACAACGATGATAACGACTTGCTGGTGTGGCAATGGCAGGAATAGTGCCCAACGACGGTATTGCCGGAGGAGGCGTGGTGCATGATGGACACGATCAGCCAACAAAGATGAGCAGCCACGAACTTTGCTCCACGATTTGAAACAAACAAGCAGTAAGATTAAAGAAAATTAAGGAGCGCGATGGAATTGGGTGTGACACATAGATTTATTGAATCAGTCTCACCAGGGAGAATCAAGGTGTATTGACGACAGGGGCGGCCACCATCGTCATACCTGCCAAATAGACGAACGGTAGCGGGTTGCACGGTTCATGTTCTATTCTTCTACCGTAAATAATCACTGAACCGAAGAATTGTCTTTAGCCATAATGTTTGATCACGAAATAAATCTGATGTGTGTATCTAGGAGCGCTACTCTTGACTCTTTCTTAGATGACTGCTGCTCTTGAACCAAGCATGTCTCAGTGGAAGAGGCCAGCTGGGGATGTGCATCTAAGATTTATATTTTGGATGTGTTTCTTTTGAATACGTGCTACATCTCATATTATATCAGCAGGTGCAAAAAGATTCTTTACATGGTAAAAGAACCACTCATTTTTAATAATTCTAGAAACACATTATATGATGTATTCCTGCAATTCTACATATGAACCTCATAAGTGAGTTAAAAAATCATTTTCTTATCAGACCAGTAATGGTATTGCTTTTTTCTCAGAATATTTTAAAGGGATTATTAGCATTGATTTTGAGTATGTGATGCATGTGAGCTATTTTAAATGGCTATATTTATTTAGTGCATAAGAGAAACGACTATCTGAATTTGTTTCTCCACGTTTAACTTAGTGTTACGCCGTAGCAACGCACGGGTTTTGTCCTATAACAACTAAAGCCAATAAAATTACAGAATAGCAAGAACCGTGCTCATTATCCAGCCAATTTACCATGATTTGTACAAGAATACACAGACTACACGGATCTAATCCACACTTTCATCATATCATACTACTAATCTAGCTGTTAGAAATTGGACGGATCCAAGCTGGTTGGTTACCGTGGGACGTGGGCTGTTGGGTCGTCATACAGGGGATGCTACTAGATGTTAGAAATTGGAAGGATTCCAGAGGGCTATACCGTGGCCAGGCTGTCTGGTCGTCATACAGCGGCCGCGCGGCTCAACTGGCGGTGGCGGATCGAAGAAATAATCAGTGGCGGCGGCGGATCGAAGAAACAGTCAACGGCGGCGGCGGATCGAAGAACCAGTCCGATCTGCGGGTGGAGGGGATCGATGAAGCACGTTCGGGGCGAGGTTGCGCGCTAGCTAGGGAGGTCGCCGCCCCCGGAGGACGACGCCGACGGTCAGCCGTCGGGGGTTGAGCGGCCAGTTCATCCTCGACGCGGACGTGTGGATGCAGTCGAAGGCGCGGGTCTGCTGGAGATGGGGCCGCGCAGAAATAGAAGGGGAGGAGGCAGGGAAGGAGCTTGGTTGTGTCCTATCGGAGCAGCAGAGCCGGCGGCGGGTCTGGCGGTGCGGCGGCGGGTCTGGCTGTGCAGCGGCGGCGCTCGCGGAACCCAGCTCGCTCGGACCTCGCTCTGGCTCGAAGCGGTACCGCTCTGGAGCGATACAGTTTTTCTTTTTTTTCCTTTCATCCCCAAGCAGTACCCCTCCGGGATGGCATTCTGATGTAAATTCGAGCAACAACAGGGGCAACCCTGTGTACCGTTTCGCGTCTGCGGGGAGAAGCTCGGGAAGCTCTCCAGAAACACGTCCCGACCAGATTCTCCATATAGACAGGAAGTGGGCTTCTCGGTGGAAATAAGCTAGTTAGAAGCTGGAGTGTTCTTTTGGGCTTCTGCGGTGCACCACCTCGAAGCTGGCCTAGAAGCCCAAAAGAAGTCACCCTTAGAGCATCTCCAGTCGCGTCCCCCAAAGCGTCCTCCAAAGGGAATTGGGCGCGCCGGACAAAAAATGCGTTCCAGCCGCGTCCCCCAAAGCCCATTTTTGTCCGGCGCGCGGTCCGATACGGTGTCCGACGCCCCGAGCCCGTCCTCGTTCCACAGGGGACGCTCCGGGCACGCCAGACACAATGAAAAGCGAGGCGAACCGACGCGGGGCCGACCCGTCAGCGGCTCGGACGCTCAGCCGCCGCCTACATAGCGACGGTGCAGTTGCCGGGAAGCGGAACCGTCGCATTGGCAACCGTGTCGACGACGCGACAACCGCCGGAATGGAGTTGGGACTCCTCGGAAGAGCAATCGCTGCTCTTTTCGACTTCTGCGCCGCCGTTCATCCACGCTCAATAAGACCCGTACGTCGGCACTTTTAGATCTTCACCGGCCGCATCCGACACCTCCAGCGACGATGAGCTACATCTCCGAGCTCCCGTCCGACACCTTGATGTCTACGGGTGCTTCTATTCTTGTAGACAGTGTTGGGCCTCCAAGAGCAGAGATTTGCAGAACAGCAGCAAGTTTCCCTTAAGTGGATTACCCAAGGTTTATCGAACTCAGGGAGGAAGAGGTCAAAGATATCCCTCTCAAGCAACCCTGCAACCACAAAGCAAGAAGTCTCTTGTGTCCCCAACACACCTAATAGGTGCACTAGTTCGGCGAAGAGATAGTGAAATACAAGTGGTATGAATAAATATGAGAAGTAGTACGGCGCCAGAAAATGGCTCGCTGGCGTGCAGTTGATGGTAGTAATATTGCAGGAAGTAAACATGCAGTAGTAACGCAGCAGTAGTAACGCAGTAAAACAGTAAACAAGCAGCGATAGCAGTATTTAGGAACAAGGCCTAGGGAATAGACTTTCACTAGTGGACACTCTCAACTTTGATCACATAACAGAATAGATAAATGCATACTCTACACTTTTGTTGGATGATGAACACATTGCGTAGGATTACACGAACCCTCAATGCCGGAGTTAACAAGCTCCACAATAATGCTCATATTTTAGTAACCTTTAGTGTAAGATAGATCAAAAGACTAAACCAAGTACTAGCATAGCATGCACACTCGTCACCTTCATGCATATGTAGGAGGAATAGATCACATCAATATTATCATAGCAATAGTTAACTTCGCAATCTACAAGAGATCATGATCATAGCATAAACCAAGTACTAACACGGTGCACACACTGTCACCTTTACACACGTGCAGGAGGAATAGAACTACTTTAATAATTTTGCTAGAGTAGCACATAGATAGTAGTGATACAAAACCCATATGAATCTCAATCATGTAAAGCAGCTCATGAGATCATTGTATTGAGGTACATAGGAGAGAGATTAACCACATAGCTACCGGTACAGCCCCGAGCCTCGATGGAGAACTACTCCCTCTTCATGGGAGCAGCAGCGTTGATGAAGATGGCGGTGGAGATGGCAGCGGTGTCGATGGAGAAGCCTTCCGGGGGCACTTCCCCGTCCGGCGGCGTGCCGGAACAGAGACTCCTGTCCCCCAGATCTTGGCTTCGCGATGGCGGCGGCTCTGGAAGGTTTCGCGTACCGTGGCCTCCTCCGTAAGGGTTTTCGATGCAGGGGCTTTATATAGGCGAAAGGGGAGCGTCGGAGGGTCGAAGGGGCGACCACACCATAGGGGGGCGTGGCCCAGGCCCTGGCCGCGCCACCCTATCATCTGGGGCCCACAGGGCCCCCCTCTGGCGGCTCTCGGGTGTTCTGGATGCTTCCGGGCAAAATAGGAACCTGGGCGTTGATTTCGTCCGATTCCGAGAATATTTCGTTACTAGGATTTCTGAAACCAAAAACAGCAGAAAACAAGAACTGGCACTTCGGCATCTTGTTAATAGGTTAGTTCCAGAAAATGCATAAATACGACATATAATGTGCATAAAACATGTAGGTATCATCAATAAAGTAGCATGGAACATAAGAAATTATCGATACGTTGGAGACGTATCAAAAAGTGCTTGATGTCTACGGGTGCTTCTATTCTTGTAGACAGTGTTGGGCCTCCAAGAGCAGAGGTTTGCAGAACAGCAGCAAGTTTCCCTTAAGTGGATTACCCAAGGTTTATCGAACTCAGGGAGGAAGAGGTCAAAGATATCCCTCTCAAGCAACCCTGCAACCACAAAGCAAGAAGTCTCTTGTGTCCCCAACACACCTAATAGGTGCACTAGTTCGGCGAAGAGATAGTGAAATACAAGTGGTATGAATAAATATGAGCAGTAGTACGGCGCCAGAAAATGGCTCGCTGGCGTGCAGTTGATGGTAGTAATACTGCAGGAAGTAAACATGCAGTAGTAACACAGCAGTAGTAACGCAGTAAAACAGTAAACAAGCAGCGATAGCAGTATTTAGGAACAAGGCCTATGGAATAGACTTTCACTAGTGGACACTCTCAACTTTGATCACATAACAGAATAGATAAATGCATACTCTACACTTTTGTTGGATGATGAACACATTGCGTAGGATTACACGAACCCTCAATGCCGGAGTTAACAAGCTCCACAATAATGCTCATATTTTAGTAACCTTTAGTGTAAGATAGATCAAAAGACTAAACCAAGTACTAGCATAGCATGCACACTTGTCACCTTCATGCATATGTAGGAGGAATAGATCACATCAATATTATCATAGCAATAGTTAACTTCGCAATCTACAAGAGATCATGATCATAGCATAAACCAAGTACTAACACGGTGCACACACTCGTCACCTTTACACACGTGCAGGAGGAATAGAACTACTTTAATAACTTTGCTAGAGTAGCACATAGATAGTAGTGATACAAAACTCATATGAATCTCAATCATGTAAAGCAGCTCATGAGATCATTGTATTGAGGTACATAGGAGAGAGATTAACCACATAGCTACCGGTACAGCCCCGAGCCTCGATGGAGAACTACTCCTTCTTCATGGGAGCAGCAGCGTTGATGAAGATGGCGGTGGAGATGGCAGCGGTGTCGATGGAGAAGCCTTCCGGGGCACTTCCCCGTCCGGCGGCGTGCCGGAACGGAGACTCCTGTCCCCCGGATCTTGGCTTCGCGATGGCGGCGGCTCTGGAAGGTTTCGCGTACCGTGGCCTCCTCCGTAAGGGTTTTCGATGCAGGGGCTTTATATAGGCGAAAGGGGAGCGTCGGAGGGTCGAAGGGGCGACCACACCATAGGGGGGCGCGGCCAGGGCCTGGGCCCGCCACCCTATCATCTGGGGCCCACAGGGCCCCCCTCTGGCGGCTCTCGGGTGTTCTGGATGCTTGCGGGCAAAATAGGAACCTGGGCGTTGATTTCGTCCGATTCCGAGAATATTTCGTTACTAGGATTTCTGAAACCAAAAACAGCGAGAAACAGAACCGGCACTTCGGCATCTTGTTAATAGGTTAGTTCCGTGAAAATGCATAAATACAACATATAATGTGCATAAAACATGTAGGTATCATCAATAAAGTAGCATGGAACATAAGAAATTATCGATACGTTGGAGACGTATCAGCATCCCCAAGCTTAGTTTCGCTCGTCCCGAGCGAGTAAAACGATAACAAAGATAATTTCTTAAGTGACATGCCATCATAACCTTGATCATACTATTTGTAAACATATGTAATGAATGCAGCGATAAAAAACAATGGTAATGACATGAGTTAAACAAATGAAACATAAAGCAAAGACTTTTCATGAATAGTACTTCAAGACAAGCATCAATAAGTCTTGCATAAGAGTTAACTCATAAAGCAATAAATCAAAGTAAAGGTGTTGAAACAACACAAAGGAAGATTAAGTTTCAGCAGTTGCTTTCAACTTACAACATGTATATCTCATGGATAGTGTCAACATAGAGTAATATAACAAGCAATATGCAAGTATGTAGGAATCAATGCACAGTTCACACAAGTGTTTGCTTCTTTAGGTGGAGAGAAATAGGTAAACTGACTCAACAATAAAAGTAAAAGAATGGTCCTTCAAAGAGGAAAGCATCGATTGCTATATTTGTGCTAGAGCTTTTATTTTGAAAACATGAAGAGAGCATAAAAATGAAGTTTTGAGAGGTGTTTGTTGTTGTCAACGAATGGTAGCGGGTACTCTAACCCCCTTGCCAGACAAACCTTCAAAGAGCGGCTCCCATTTTATTTTATTTTTGGGTGGCACTCCTTCCAACCTTTCTTTCACAAACCATGGCTAACCGAATCCTCGGGTGCCTGCCAACAATCTCATACCATGAAGGAGTGCCTTTTTATTTTAGTTTTATTATGATGACATTCCTCCCCACCTTTGCTTTCTCAAGCCATGGCTAACCGAATCCTTCGGGTGCCGTCCAACAATCACATACCATGGAGGAGTGTCTATTTTTGTTAATTGATTTGGGACTGGGAATCCCATTGCCAGCTCTTTTTGCAAAATTATTGGATAAGCGGATGAAGCCACTAGTCCATTGGTGAAAGTTGCCCAACAAGATTGAAAGATAAACACCACATACTTCCTCATGAGCTATAAAACATTGACACAAATAAGAGGTAATAACTTTTGAATTGTTTAAAGGTAGCACTCAAGCAATTTACTTTGGAATGGCGGAGAAATACCATGTAGTAGGTAGGTATGGTGGACACAAATGGCATAGTGGTTGGCTCAAGGATTTTGGATGCATGAGAAGTATTCCCTCTCGATACAAGGTTTAGGCTAGCCAGGTTATTTGAAACAAACACAAGGATGAACCGGTGCAGCAAAACTCACATAAAAGACATATTGTAAACATTATAAGACTCTACACCGTCTTGCTTGTTGTTCAAAACTCAATACTAGAAATTATCTAGACTTTAGAGAGACCAAATATGCAAACCAAATTTTAGCAAGCTCTATGTATTTCTTCATTAATAGGTGCAAAGTATATGATGCAAGAGCTTAAACATGAGCACAACAATTGCCAAGTATCACATTATCCAAGACATTTTACCAATTACTACATGTAGCATTTTCCAATTCCAACCATATAACAATATAACGAAGAGGAAACTTCGCCATGAATATTATGAGCTAAGAACACATGTGTTCATACGAACCAGCGGAGCGTGTCTCTCTCCCACACAAGGATGAACTTATTCAGAGAACTAAGATAACAAAACAAAAATAAAAGCACACACAGACGCTCCAAGTAAAGTACATAAGATGTGACCGAATAAAAATATAGTTTCAAGAGAAGGAACCTGATACTTTGTCGATGAAGAAGGGGATGCCTTGGTCATCCCCAAGCTTAGATGCTTGAGTCTTCTTAAAATATGCAGGGGTGAACCACGGGGGCATCCCCAAGCTTAGAGCTTTCACTCCTCTTGATCATAGTATATCATACTCCTCTCTTGACCCTTGAAAACTTCCTTCACACCAAACTTCAAGCAAACTCTTTAGAGGGTTAGTGCATAATCAAAATTCACATGTTCAGAGGTGACACAATCATTCTTAACACTTCTGGACATTGCACAAAACTTCTGAAAGTTAATGGAACAAAGAAACTCATTCAACTTAACAAAAGCGGCAATGCGAAATAAAAGGCAGAATCTGTCAAAAACAGAACAGTCCGTAAAGACGAATTTAAAGCTGGCACCAGACTTGCTCAAATGGAAAAACTCAAAACTAACGAAAGTTGCGTACATATCTGAGGATCACGCTCGTAAATTGGCAGATTTTTTCGAATTTTCTACAGAGACCTGTGCCCAGATTCGTGACAGACAGCAATGCTGTTTCTGCGCAGCGATCCCAAATATAACATCAACTTTGACATAGAAACTTTACTTGGCACAAAAACATGATAAGCAGAGGTTGCTACAGTAGTAAACAACTTCCAAGACACAAATATAAAACAAAGTACTGTAGTAAAAAAAACACATGGGTTATCTCCCAAGAAGTTCTTTCTTTATAGCCATTAAGATGGGCTCAGCAGTTTTAATGATGCACTCGCAAGAAATAGTATTTGAAGCAAAAGAGAGCATCAAGAGGCAAATTCAAAACACATTTAAGTCTAACATGCTTCCTATGCAGAGGAATCTTGTAAATAAACAAGTTCATGAAGAGCAAAGTAACAAGCATAGGAAGATAAAACAAGTGTAGCTTCAAAAATTTCAGCACATAGAGAGGTGTTTTAGTAACATGAAAATTTTTACAACCATATTTTCCTCTCTCATAATAACTTTCAGTAGCAACATGAGCAAACTCAACAATATAACTATCACATAAAGCATTCTTATCACGAGTCTCATGCATAAAATAATTACTACTCCCAACATAAGCATAGTCATTCTTATTAATTGTAGTGGGAGCAAATTCAACAAAGTAGCTATCAAATATAGGAGGTATATTGTAATCATAATCAAATTTATCCTCCATAACAGGTGGTAACAAAAGACTACTATCATTATAATCATCATAAATGGGAGGCAAAGTATCATCAAAGTAAATTTTCTCCTCAATGCTTGGGGGACTAAAAATATCATGCTCATCAAAGCCAGCTTCCCCAAGCTTAGAATTTTCCATATCATTAACAACAATGGTGTTCAAAGCATTCATATTAATATGTTCCATGGGTTTTTTAATTTTCACATCAAACCATCCATGTCTTAAATCAGGAAATAGAATAAAAAGGTCATTGTTGTCCATTATGCCTAACTAGTGTAAACAAGAAACCAAATGTCGCAATTGCAGAGTCTAAAGGAAATAGCTTCGAGTACACACACAACGGCGCCAGAAAAGTACTGTTACCTGGAACCGGAGTATGAGTGCCTTTTACCTTTCCTCCCGGCAACGGCGCCGGAAAAGTGCTTGGCGCGTAGTTGACGAGGGAGGAAAAGTGCTTAGTTGCCGGGCTTGCCAATGTGTGAGTGCCGTTTACCTTCCCTCCCGGCAACGGCGCCAGAAAAGTGCTTGATGTCTATGGGTGCTTCTATTCTTGTAGACAGTGTTGGGCCTCCAAGAGCAGAGGTTTGTAGAACAGCAGCAAGTTTCCCTTAAGTGGATTACCCAAGGTTTATCGAACTCAGGGAGGAAGAGGTCAAAGATATCCCTCTCAAGCAACCCCGCAACCACAAAGCAAGAAGTCTCTTGTGTCCCCAACACACCTAATAGGTGCACTAGTTCGGCGAAGAGATAGTGAAATACAAGTGGTATGAATAAATATGAGCGAGTAGTACGGCGCCGAGAAAATGGCTCAGCTGGCGTGCGGCTGATGGTAGTAATATTGCAGGAAGTAAACATGCGTAGTAACGCAGCAGTAGTAACGCAAGAAAACAAGAAACAAGCAGCGATAGCGTATTTAGGAACAAGGCCTAGGGAATAGACTTTCACTAGTGGACACTCTCAACTTTGATCACATAACAGAATAGATAAATGCATACTCTACACTTTTGTTGGATGATGAACACATTGTGTAGGATTACACGAACCCTCAATGCCGGAGTTAACAAGCTCCACAATAATGCTCATATTTTAGTAACCTTTAGTGTAAGATAGATCAAAAGACTAAACCAAGTACTAGCATAGCATGCACACTCGTCACCTTCATGCATATGTAGGAGGAATAGATCACATCAATATTATCATAGCAATAGTTAACTTCGCAATCTACAAGAGATCATGATCATAGCATAAACCAAGTACTAACACGGTGCACACATCTGTCACCTTTACACACGTGCGGGAGGAATAGAACTACTTTAATAACTTTGCTAGAGTAGCACATAGATAGTAGTGATACAAAACTCATATGAATCTCAATCATGTAAAGCAGCTCATGCGATCATTGTATTGAGGTACATAGGAGAGAGATTAACCACATAGCTACCGGTACAGCCCCGAGCCTCGATGGAGAACTACTCCCTCTTCATGGGAGCAGCAACGTTGATGAAGATGGCGGTGGAGATGGCAGCGGTGTCGATGGAGAAGCCTTCCGGGGGCACTTCCCCGTCCGGCGGCGTGCCGGAACAGAGACTCCTGTCCCCCAGATCTTGGCTTCGCGATGGCGGCGGCTCTGGAAGGTTTCGCGTACCGTGGCCTCCTCCGTAAGGGTTTTCGATGCAGGGGCTTTATATAGGCGAAAGGGGAGCGTCGGAGGGTCGAAGGGGCGACCACACCATAGGGGGGCGCGGCCCAGGCCCTGGCCGCGCCAGCCTATCATCTGGGGCCCCCAGGGCTCCCCTCTGGCGGCTCTCGGGTGTTCCGGATGCTTCCGGGCAAAATAGGAACCCGGGCGTTGATTTCGTCCGATTCCGAGAATATTTCGTTACTAGGATTTCTGAAACCAAAAACAGCAGTAAAACAGGAACTGGCACTTCGGCATCTTGTTAATAGGTTAGTTCCAGAAAATGCATAAATACGACATATAATGTGCATAAAACATGTAGGTATCATCAATAAAGTAGCATGGAACATAAGAAATTATCGATACGTTGGAGACGTATCACACCTTCAGCGAGGGAAAGCCTGCTGGATGGCGCCATTGGTGGGAGAGAGCTCGGACGCCCAGCAGCGGCGACGATTCCCTCCCGCCACCTGACAGCGCGGAGGAATGGCTGGGCGTGGAGGAGGACGCGGAGGAAGAAGGGTCAGATGAGGCGGCGGTGGCCCGTGCGAAGGCGAAGGCAGACGCGAAGGCCAATACCGCCAAGGCCAAGGCCAAGGCCAAGGCGCAGCCGGCGAGGACCAGCGACAACGAGGAGGACTCGGACGCGTCGGCCGACACCGCCTCTTCGGAAGAGGTGACGAGCAGGAAGCTCCACCGTGATGACGACGACGAGGCGGGGCCATCATCATCGAAGAAGAAGAAGAAGTAGTTTAAAATAATTTATATGTAATTTAATTATGTTTTTGAAGTTTTATATGTAATTTGTTTATGTTGAACCGATTTGAATATTAGTAAATAGTTTTATTCAATCTATAAGAAGTATTTTAAATGTTTGGGGGCGGCGTTTGGGGGACGCGACTGGGGAGCGACGTCCCCCAAACGCGGCACCAACGAAACACGTCCCCCAAACGCTCAATCTGGCGCGCTTTGGGGGACGGTTTGGGGGACGCGGCTGGAGATGCTCTTAGGCTGGTGCCAATGCACCGCCTCACTCCCGCCCCGCCACGTCAGCTTTTCTCTCACTCTCACCCCACTCTCACCCCACCTTGCCAATGCATGGGCTATAGTCCCCACTCTCACTTCTCTCTCCTCCACATCACCATTTCCTTTTCACATTAAGTTATTTCACTCGATTTATTTTAGACATTCAAAATAATGCAAGAAAATTATTTTATTGAACTTAAAATATTACCGATTACATAATAATTAATAAAATTGCATAATAAAAATTAAAAATTACATAATAAATAAAAATTCTACTCTTCTGCCTCTTGTTCCTGCTCCTCCT
This sequence comes from Lolium rigidum, assembly GCF_022539505.1. NCBI lineage: Eukaryota > Viridiplantae > Streptophyta > Magnoliopsida > Poales > Poaceae > Lolium > Lolium rigidum. Next base: position 239,250,897 of record NC_061512.1, on the reverse strand, counting down.
CCTCGTTGGCATCATCCAGACCAAGCTCTGTTTCCACCATCTTGATGGCCTTCGCATGTTTGCGCTTTTCTGCTTCGTTCATGTCGGCGGTTGGTCGGTCTCTCATTTTGTTCCATTGCTTGAACAGCTTAGCCTTCACTAAACCCTGCATCATGTTACTCATCGCGAAGGATTTACTTCCTACCTCACTTCTTGATGAGGTTTCCTTCCCCTTCCTCCCGCCCTTACGTGCCGCGGTCTTCGCCCTATCGCGGCCCATTGGACGCTCTTCCTCCGTGTCGCCTGTTGCGTCGCTAGAGCTGTACTCACCACCAGGTCCTAGACGGCTTCTCTTGGAAGTGGAGTCGGTTCCACTACCAGGACCATGTTGTCCTTTCCACTTCGCTTCATTTTTTACAGCATCCCACCAGTGGTGCTTTCTGAACGGCTGAGTCACTCTTTTGTCATTCGCGTACCTCTCCATTGCCGCCTTCATGACCATAGCATCGTCTGCTCCACTCTGACGCATATTGGTTTCTTGGATGTGGTATGCATTGAACAGGGACACCTCCTTGTTGTAGACGTTCCAATGATCCTTCAGCTGCTTCGAGGTCCGATGACGGGAAGGATCCGAGGTAGAGTTGAAGGTTTCAGCTATCTGACCCCAAAAACTAGTGCCGGTCTTGCAATTACCGGCAACAGAGTCCTTGGAGTGAAAAAGCCAAGCATTAACCTACCACGAAATACATATTGTTAGTGAAAAATCCTACCAAGAACCAACCCAAAATAAATATGTGATGGGTTAGTAAAGTACCAGTTTTTCCTCTTCCGGAACAGTCCGGTCAAGCCTCTTTGCACGCGTTGGTGCGATTGGTTCCGCGGCATTGGACTCGGAGCTTGGAGCGGGAGCTTCGAAGGTGCAGGGGGTACGGACCATATGGAGGTGGAGGGTATGAACCATACGGAGGTGGAGGGTATGAACCGTACGGAGGTGGGTAAGGAGGTACGGTTCCACTATCCGTAGGTGGAGCATTTGAAGGTGGTTGGGGGTATGGATACGGAGGCGGGGGTATGAACCATATGGCCCCGGAGGAGGAGCGTATGGCCCATATGGCCCCGGAGGTGGAGCGGAGGGGTATAAAACTCGGGGATGCGGCGACGAACCGACATTGGTGCGACGATGTGTCGGAGAGAGACCATCTAGGTCTATTGGTGACCCGTCGCTCATCAGATCCGTGAACGTGGTGAAATCTGGTGGAGTCCAACCGGACATGGTGGAGAAGATTTGAGAGAGGGAAGATGATGAATGGAGATGAATTGGGTGTGGAGTGAGTGAAACAAATGGGGGGTATTTATAGGGGTGGAGCTGAAATTTGAACCAGCAACGGCTAGCTGACGTGGACCAATCAGGTCGCGCCACGTCAGCTATCCGTTACTCTCTCCCGCCCCTCTCCCGCCCCACTCCCGCCCGCTACCGCCCCACTCCCGCCCCACTAACGCCCGCCTACCGCCCACTCCCGCCCGCCCACCTCCCGCCCCGGCCCGCCAACGCGTCGCCCCGCCTCCCGCCCCGCTCCCGCCTCCATCTTGCCGCCAACGCGGGCGGCAGCCGGGCGGTAGCGGGCGCTACCGCCGGGCGAGCCAGCCACCGCCCGCCGCTCCAGTCCCGCCCACCTCCCGCCCCTCTCCCGCCCCGTCGCCGCCGCTACCGCCTCCGCTACCGCCTGCGCTGGCACCGGCCTTAGCATAGATATATCGAGCAAGGTCAATAGCGAGTCAGCGAGGCCCAGTTAGAACATGACATGGTAAAAAAACACATCTAAGTGCGTGCAGCGGTGACTTAAAATAGGATGCCCCAGTGTAGATGCATATGCAACGGTGTTGGTCGATAGGCCTGGACGACCTGGAGCACATGTGTGCATCCGGGCCGGAGGAGCACCGGTTCTTGCGATGGTTTGGTAGGCCAAATCTTTGTTGAAAAAACGCTTCACTTTTCACGTCGAATGTTGCGCTGATCCGGGTTTCATGCATGTCTTACCACACAAGTCGGCCACGCTTGAATGCTTACTCCTTGTGACGTGGTTTGACTTTACTCCTGACGATCGGTGTTCAGCCTTCTTTGACATGACCTATCCTATGCAAGTACACGCTGACCTTGCTGTCTGTGTGTACGTGTGCATGTCCTGGTTTTTCTATGTTCCCATGGAGTCGAGCGGCAAAGGCTTCTCGAGCTCGACACTCAACGCCACGTCGAGGCTACCACCCACGAAGCAGCTCGAGTCGCCTAGAACAAGGACTGCCACCAGAGCCGGTGGCGCGGAAGTGCGAGCATAGCAGGGAAGCTCCGACCACACCTACAGTAATGCTCCACCGCCAAATGTGTGAAGCTAGGGTGGAGAGACTTGCGGGAGCAGATGCAACAGTCCAAGGTGAATAACGACGATGAGACTGGCTTCTAAATTTATTTCCATTGCATTTAATTGCTTTCATATGTTTTTTATGGGGGGGGACTCCTAATTGATCCAGAGCTTTCACCAGACGTCTCGAGGGGACATGATTGGAGGTGCTCTCCTCCATACAGCCACTCGTAGAAGCACCAGGTCCTCAAGCCTCATTCTCCCCCCAACTCGCTCTCCTCTATCTACAGTACCTGCGGCTTCCTTCTCTCTCGCCGGGCCTCTCCCTCCTCCTCTCCGCCGGAGTAGCCGGCCGGAGATGGAGAGGAGATGGCGCCGGAGTAGATAGGTGTAGTTTTAGGTTTAGTATTTCGTCCTCTATGGCGTATCGCGCTCATGCCGGGAGGGAAGTGGCAGATCTCATCGGCCAGATCTGGCACTGCCTTGCTCCCCTTCTTTTCCTCGTCGAGCTTCGGTGGTCGGAGCCGGAGATGAGGCGGTGGAGGGAGGCGAAGATCTCCATAAATAAGGCTGTCTCTGGCGGATCTGGTGGCCAGATGTGCAGCGGCAGGCTCCTTCTTCTTCCTCGTCGTGGTGACGAGAGGAAGAAGTTGCTGCTTGCTGTTTTCGGATGGCCGCCGCATCTGCAGCAGAGAAGATCGTTGGCTTCTTCTCGGAGGATCTCCACGACGCCGCTGTCGCCGTATCTCATGGCTGAAAGGCAGCCCCTCCTTCCTTGTGTGGCGGCGACAGGCCGCCTGCAGGACTCTCGGAGGGTCTCCACGGCGCCACTGTCTCCGTATCCCACGGCCGAAGGGCGGCCCCTCCTTCCTCGTGCGACGGCCACAAGCCGTCCTCAAAGTAGCAACTACCTCCGTCAAGCGTTCTTGCCGACTCGGAGGCTCTACAGGCTTGTTGGAGTTGGCTCCCACCGCTGTGCCCCAAGTGGTCTCGTCCCCGGCGGCACAGAGGTTGACTCCGACGAGCTTCGCAGTGGTGAAGAAGGAGCTGGACCTGATCGCTTTTTCCAATTTTCTCTTGAGGTCCTCAGTGCAATTTGCAAGGGCTGGCTTGTAATTTCTTTTTTCTTCTTGGCCTTATCTGTAAAATGTAACTCCACCGCTGATGAAATGAAGCCCTAGGTCCTTCGGGACCCTTCCTGTTCAAAAAAAAAAAAAAAATAGAAGCACCAGGTCGGATGTTTGGAGGAGGCCTGCACAAGGGCTGAGTATGGGGCGCTTTTGCCTAGTCTCGTCCACGTAGGATTTATTTATTTTTAGACCAAACTTTGAATTTTGTTCAAATTTTATTATATCTTACAAATATGAGTGGATTTTAACCAAATTTAAATTTCTCCCTTGATTTGGTAGCAGCTCGCTGTTGCAGCAGTGCACTACTGCTGCGGCTCTGAAAAGGTGCTTCCATTTCCATGCTAGCCCTCTCTCTCTTCGTGGACGGTCCCAACTCCGGCTGTGCATAACCGAACTGAAACCGAAAACCGAACCGGAAAAAACCGAACCGAAATTAATTTTCAGTTTTTATGGTTTTATGGTTAGGTTTCAGTTAGTAAAACATCAAACCGAAAGAACTTCGGTTAATTCAGTTTTTAACCGAAAAACTGTGGTTAAACCGAAAAAACCGAACACACAGCGCAACATAAAATCTGGCCAGCCCAGCTTCGTGTGTAGCCTTAATATAGCACTTAAACTGTTAAGTTTACACGTAAGCTGGTTCTCTGTGGTGGTCATGTCCTTCCATGGGCGGAGCTTCAGAGCTGCCCGGGCTCAGACTCGTCCGGCAGGCGTGCAAATCTCACATGATTAGGCGTAATTTCGTGATCAGCATGGTGCATGCCCGGGCTAAAATTCCAGCTCAACGTACTCCTTCGGCCTAAGTTGCCAACAGCACAACAGACCTAGAGCCTACTTTTAAATGAACTGAAGAATCATGAGGATAGTTTGATCGTTCCGTCCAGGAAGGCACGAAACTGATTCGTGAATTGGTCGTTCACATGCGTCTGTTCGTCTCCTGATTGGCGACGGCGGCTGCAACAACCTTGGTGCGGCCACACGTTCACGCCGGCTGTTCGAATTTCTTTCTTTTTTGTTTTGCTCTCTTGCAAAATCTTTAGTACAATCATACAAAAATACAGAAAATAAAATATATGGCCAGAAAAGTTACTTTTCAATCTAAAATTCGTGTCAACTTTGGTTAGTTTGGTTATTACCGAAACCGAACCGAAATTTAATGGTTATTACCGAAACCGAATCGTATTTTTATACGTAACCGTATTAACCGAAGTATTGAAATCGTATTTACCGTATAACCGAATAAACCGAACCGAATTAACCATATTAACCGAACGCGCAGCCGGAGTCCCAACGCAGCCCCGCCCCGCCTTCTTCTTCAACGCTACGCACCAGGCCGTTCCGACTGGTGGAGTAGCTAGCTCGTGCCGCGCCACTGCTCATCGCTCGCTCGCCCCATTCCATTTCTTGCTATAAATGCAAGTGTCCAGCCAAGCCATGAGAGGTCCCATTCTGTTCTGTTTATCCACTGACCGGCCCCAGCCTTGCTTCTCTCCCCTTCTTCTTCTCGACCTCATTCTGTCTGCCCCTGATCCTGTGTCGTGTGTGGAACCAAATGGAGGTAGGCGTTGTGTGATCCAGGCATCCTTCCATACACACCGGAGTTGTGGTAACCACCTTGCTCTATCTAGTACTAACTCGATCGTTTTGGTCTTGCAGAAGGCGGCGGCGAGGAGGCGTCAGGTGCCTGCGTTCGGGGAGTGGAACTACTACTACCACTACGACGAGACGGAGACAGTGGCGCCGCCTGCCCTGGCGTACTGCTACGGTGCCACGCCCGAGCCGGAGGCCTGCAGCGACGTGTGGTTCAGGTACTCGCCGCCCCCGCGCAAGCTCACGCCCGCCAAGAAGCCGAGGAGGAGGATGCCGGAGGGCGACGACGCGTCGCTTGAGAAGAAGGGACAACGCGCGAGGCCGGCAGCGGAGGCCGGCGGCCTGGCGCGCGCAACGAGGGTGGTGCGGCCGGTTGACGAGGACCTGTACCAGGTGCCACCGCCGGAGCTCGCCTCCCACCGGCGCCGCCCCAGGAGGAGGAGCCTGTGGATGGGCTGCCTGGGATGCGTCGCCTGAAGGCCTGAACCTGTCATCCGTTCGCAGCATGCTGCGAGCTTGTTGTTCATCAGTGGTAGTGGATTGCGTTGCTTTCTTTATTTTTTCTTCGTGTTGTTGGATACTTCCGTGATGATTCTCTCTCTCCGATCTTTCTGTGCCGCTGTCTTGGATTGTGCCAAGATATGTGTTCTTAGTAGGTAGCATTAGCTAACATTTCGAGTTTTCACTCTTTGTGTGTAATGTCTGTAAGATAATGAGTTTCAACATCTTATTTATTCTATTAAGCAGGTATCTATCATCCCGAAATCACTTCTTTTACGATGAGGTTTGGCCTTTCGATTGGATATATTTGTGCTTCAGTCTCTCTGATGATTATGCTTCTATTAGTAGTCCGATGTTGACACTTGACAGGATGGTGCGCGCGTATTCATCAGCAGTAGTAGTGGATTTGTGTTAGCACTTGACATTTAGCCTTTCTGTTTGATTGTTCAAACTCTCTCTCTCTCTCTCTCTCTCTCTCTCTGTACTTTGATCAAGTTTGATCTCCACCCCAAATCGTTTCTTGGCATGTGCGCCCTAATCCTTTCTCAGAGATCGGCATGTCGAACAGTTGGCGAGCACGTACAGCTCCTGTGCCGGAGTGTGTATGCGGAGCCGTTGCCCTGACGAACTGCCACGAACATTGATTCGTGCAGTTAGATGGATGCTGTGTGTGAGCCGGCTCGCGCGTGCGTACTCAATTTTCAATTGGCCCATACCCACACTGTCACAGCCTCACAGGTCAAAGACAGTAACTAGTATTTTGCATGTGTCCGTTTCTAGCATAGATATATCGAGCAAGTCAAAAGGTAGCAGACGCCTAGCTCGTGTTAGGATTCATGTGTTCACAAACCGAGAGAGGTGTGAGGTCGAGTTGAAAGGCTACAAGAAGAAAAACCTAGTGGAAAGATTGGTAAGAAGCATTAACGGTCCCGCAGGATTGGTGAGCGACTACAGTACTCCGTAACTAAATTGGAGCTGGAGCACATGGCGGGCCGGAGGAGCAACGAGTTGTTTTCTGGTTCTTGCAATGCCAATTTTCTTTGTTGAAAAAAATGCTAACCTTTTCACGTGGAATGTTGCTCTCCAGCCTCCTAGGGGAATTGGCATCCGCTTGAGTGCTCGTTTTTTTTTCTTTTTTTAACAAGGCTTGAGTGCTCGTTTGAGGAGCTTCCATTGACGCATGGGGAAAAAAGATGGTGGGGCTTTCGGGGATTCTTGCGGTAACAACTTAGCTAGCTTCAAAATGGCCTTGGGCGAGTCCAATTTGTGTCCAATGAGCTCGGATCGGACATGGCAGTACCGTTGTTGTCAATGGGAGGTCAACTTTTATGGAATTCTGTCGATGTTGCAACAATGGTATGATTTGCTACATGTGTGCATAATTTTTTGTCGTATATTCATGGGAAAGTGCTACAGTAATTTTCTAGGTAGAGATTGCACTAATGCTATATTTGAGATTTTTGTGTGGCATTAAAGGATTTTTTTGAGTCGTAATCGGGCCGTCGAAGCTGTTTGCCTTCGATCTTTTTTTTTAAAAAAAAGGAGCTATATCTAGGTTGAACTACATTCTACCATGTCACAACAAAAAAAAAGTGAACTATTTTGCTTCGGTGAAGCCAACGACAAGGCCAACCTATATGATGAGCTTTTTGGCTGTCAGATTGGTCAATTTCCTATTAGCTATAAAGGCAATCCAATCCGTTTTTGGAGGCTTACGATTGCCGAGTGGAAGCATGTCGATGAGCGACTTCAGAAGCGCCTTAGTAGTTGGAAAGGCAATTTTTATCTCTGGGTGGAAGATTGATACTCATCAATTCAGTACTTACCAATATGGTATTGTATATAATATCCTTCTTTAATTTACCTAAAGAACTTTTACATCGGTTAGATTATTTCCGATCGAGATTCTTTTGGCAAGGGATAGCAGAAGAAAAAAAAATACCGGCTTACTTAATGGAGTGGTGTTTTCCGTCCAAAAGACCAAGGTGGGCTTGGTGTTCATCACCTTGAGGTTAAAAACACGGATTTATTAGGCAAATGATTGGCAAAGCTGATAACCGAGGATGGGGTATGGCAAACAATACTAAGGAGAAAGTATGTTGGCTCACGTGCGATATCTAAGGTTTTTTAGAAACCTGGGGATTCTCACTTTTGGGCTGGCCTTATGGCGACGAAGAGACAATTATTCCCGTTTGCATCTTTATCTATTAAGGATGGAACTGAGATTAGGTTCTAGGAGCAAAAGTGGTTAGGTAATACCATGCTCCAAGAACAATATCCAGCCTTATATAATATTGTGTGTTACAAGGGTAATACCTTAGCTAAGGTGATGGAGTCAAACCCACCTAGTGTGACGTTCACAGCATGGAACAAACTATTATATCGGTTAGCTTTCGTCTAACTGTCACATGGGGCATATGAGTTTCGATGGAACCTAACGGCGGATGGAAAATTCACTATGGATTCCTGGTATAAAGCTTTGATCCAGCCTTTACAGCCGGTCATTAATTTTAAAAAAAATTGGAAGATGAAGATACCGCTGAAGCAAAAGGTTTTCACATGGTACCTTCGTCGTGGGATAATCCTTACTAAGGACAACCTTGCAAAGCGCAACTGGTAGGGAAGTAAAAAAGTATGTATTTTGTCATTACGATGAGACAATTAAACACTTATTCTTTCAATGCCACTTTGCAAGTTCTATATGTTCAATCATCCAAATAGATTCTACCTTATATCCACCACGAAGCGTTGCCAATATTGTTGACAATTGGCTTAATGGGGTGAATCATAGGTTTAAGGTACTTATTAGGGTGGGAGCACTTGCCATTATTTGGTCGCTTTGGCTATGTAGAAATGATAAAGTGTTTACCAATAAAAATTGTACTCTTATGCAGGTTATCTATCAGTGCTGTACTTTGCTCCGTTCATGATCGTGTCTTCATGGAGAACCGCAACCTATTTACGGAGGTGTCTATAAGGTTGGAGGACACGGCGAGGGAGTTTATTACACAATATTGATGGCAACATACTCTTAGGATTGGTTCTTCGCCACCTTAGGGGTCGATACCGCATTATGATGTGCCATGTATCGAGTTCTTTCGTACTTTTTGTTCCTTGGATTGTAACGGCTAGCTATGCAGAGCCTGGGTGTAACCCTTAATAAAATGCCCTTTATCGGAAAAAATATCACAACAAACAAAGAATATCATCATTTCCAAAAGAACAAAAAACTCGAGTGAAATAATAGCATCAAGTTTGGTCAAACCCGTAAATACTATATTATGTATGAGGGTGTAGCGTTTTCAACTCGTCTAGACCATATCGTAGCACGCCGGTGTCACATCCTACAGAGAGATAGAGGCGGCAGCGGAATGCACTTTAGATCTTAGGTGTATATGCTCTTGCCGTCGGAAAAAACATTTTTAAATAAAAAAATACCTGAACAAAAATTCTGCACGTATATACCGACATTCTATGTGCGTATGCAAAGTTCCGCGAAAAACCGAGATTTTTCTTGTCTTGTATAGAAAAAGACAAGGAAATGGCTTCTGAAGAGCTTAATTTTAGCACCAAATTTTATCTTTTTACACATGACACAAAACCTATCAATTCCGTGAACCGACTTCGCAAACACATGAAACATCAAGATCTATTCAGCACATTTTTTATCAAATATTTTTAACATGTCAAAATATATTTAAATTTTATTTTAAAGCCAGGAGTAAATATGTCCCAGGTGCAAATATACCATCTCCAGGTGGTAGTAACTATTTTGCATGTGCCGTTTCTTAGCATAGATATATGCATAGATATAACTATTTTGCATGTGAGAAATACCTGGATGAACCTGGGTGTGCGTGCACCCGGTTTCTCCAGTATTGGAAAATGCTATGGGAAAACTTTAAAAAAAAATTTACATGTACATATTGTGATGATACTTACTTGCGTAAGTTTTCACAAAAATAAATACGATTGTACGTGGCCTGCACAAAAATGAAAAAATATCTAAATGACACTATGTAAGTCACGTATAATCTGCACAAATAAGTGATAACATAATATATATATGCGTGGTTTTTTTAAAAAAAATCTAAAAAATTAAAATCTCATTTTTTAGAATTTATTCATAATAGGGCGCACGTGTACTTTGCATGTGCCCTTTCTTAGCGTAGATATATCAAGCACGGTCAAAGGCCACCGAGCGAGGTCGACTTGAAAAACTCTACAAAGAAATCACAAAATAAGGACCTCGAGGTCTGCACTCTTCAGGTCTTCTCCTCCACTAGATCACGTTCAAACTGGATTTTCGAGTATGATATACCACTAACAAATAGTGGTGGGAAGTGAGGTCATGGTTTGCTTATAAGCTCGAGAACAAGTGCAGCTGCTATTGAGGTTAGGTTACGCAAAGAGTTCATATATAAAGATAATGCACGGCTCGATAGAGATGGACCGTATTTGTCAGCGAGATGGTGTTGACAAGTCCAGAAGACGTGGTTGACCATTTATAGTTTTGGTTCAATTTTTAGCGTCGCCGCAGTAAAGGCCATTGTTGTGGATATACTTCATAGGTATACCATCGACATGGTCCGATTCCGGCAAGCCCGGGTGGCCCAAAGATGGTGGTGATAGCATATGGCCCACCGGGCGGCCCAGTTGCTGTTGAACAAGATGGAAGATGTCCAGCCCAGGAACAAGGAGCCGGATCCGAACCGCCCTACAGAGGTACCCGGATCCGAACCGCCCTAGGAAGGTAGCCGGATCCGAACCGCCCTACAGAGGTACCCGGATCCGAAGAGGTCTATGCCAGGAGTCAGATCCGTGAAGGCCCATGAAAGAAGCCGGATCCATGACGACAAGTTAGGCATAGGTGGATCCTTGACGTACACGGCAATGTAATATTCCGTAGTTAGGCAACTTGTATTCCGGGCAGGACTCTCCATAGAAACCCTAGATCCGGGCGCCTATATAAGCCGGATCCTGGGAGCCCTTAGGGGAGATCTCGAGCTAGAAGCGAAACAACCACAACCATTGTAACAACGCGCAAGCGCCCAGTTAATTCCAGACAAGCAGCAGTAGGCCCTGTCATCGTGCAGGTGTTCCGAAGCTGGGTAACTCGCGTAGCACCGTCCCGTGTGCACTCCGCCCTATGGCCCCTACTTCTTCTCCCCCTCGTGAGGATCCCTCCTCCGGGGTATCGTCGATTAGGGCAACGACAGTTGGCGCCCACCGTGGGGCCTGAGGCGTCTGGAGGCCGGAACCGGGAGGGCTCCGCCATGGGAAGCTACGACGGCTCGATCGCTGTGGGGCGTGTACTCTACGCCGGAAATTTTCCGATCGTCCCTGCGGACGAATTCTGGATTCCGGCTAGGTCAAACCCCGTCAAGCTCTCCATCGTCCCAATCGGCGGTTTCCACATCTTCATCTGCGAGACCATCGATTTCGACGGAAACGCGCTGGTAAGTAATGTAGCTACGACCGCCGCCGAGCAGGACGTAGCTGCAAAGATCCGATCCGAGTCGCTGGAGCTTTCCACGGAAGAATCCGCCTTAGACCTGGAAATTTCAAATTCTGGTTTTGGTAGTCGGATCCGCACCTATATTTTGGTAGCCGGATCCATACCTATTTTTGGTTGCCGGATCCGCGCCTATGTTTTTGGTAGTCGGATCCGCACCTATATTTTTTGTAGCCGGATCCATACCAAAATTTTGGTAGATGGATCCGCAACTAATTGTTGGTAGCCGAATCCACACCTATATTTTGGTGATCGGATCCGCACCTACAAAACCACCGTGATAATCAATCTCGGACCGCTCGACGGAAGGCCGAAGAAAATCCGCACGAACCGCCGTTGAGCTGGGTCGTGAAAGGTGGATCCGGGTGGGAATTCTCTCATGAGTTTTCTACCATTGGATCTACCAAAATCCGCATGGACCGCCGTTGAGCTGGAGACGTTCGGAGAAGATGGATCCGGATCGGAATCCTCTTAAGAGTTTTTTCTATCTTGGATCTACCAAATTTCGCACGGACCGCTTTTGAGCTGGACACGATTTGCGTAAGACCAATATGAACCGGAACCGTCAATGGTCGGATCCGGTCACAGTTCTGAAAGCGCGCGCATGACAGGATCAAAGACATCGGTGGGTGGAATAAATCCATATGCCATTGTTTTTTCCGTCTAGCTGGTTGAGTCCGTTCGTGACATTCCGACTGCTGTCGAATTCTAGTCCAAGGACGGATCGATCAGCTAGAAAAGAAAGATTGATTTGTTGGCTCACATGCATGGCCCAAGTCCCAAAGAGGAGTAATTTTTTACCTTGGCTGCTCAAACGATCAAAGATCTCTTTTGCTCAGCTCACATACGGGTAAACTCACAAACAAGAGGATGCCGGAACCATGACGAATTGGGCAGCTCTGGTGCTCTTTTACCGCGGTCGACTCCGGCTCCCCAAACACTGCATCCGTATCCGTCTACTCTGCTTTCATCCGGTTAGGCCTTGTTCGGCACGGGGGGTTCCAGGTGTTTTGGTGAGTATTACCCAACAGGGATTGGGTGAAAACAATTCATGCAGGGAGGTTTCAGCCCGCCCGGGTGGAAATTTCAGCAATAACATGGGCATTCGGGAGATTCAGAAAAACCGGCAGTATTACAGGATGTGCAGATCGGAAATAGCAGGGACGGTGTAGAAAAGCAGGTCGGAAAACCGGCGGGCGAGACGGAGGAGTCGAAGATTGTGAATAGCCTGTAACCGCGACGTATTGAGCAATGAATAAAACGCGAGGGGGTACTCGCGTTTCCAATTCGCTTTGATCCGACGAGTTTTAAGGAGATTACACGGGCTCAGCCCGTTGAATCCCAGCCTGCCGAATGGTTCATGGAGAATTTGTAGTGTACTAGCCTGGTAAATACACTGCAAACCCAGGAAAACCACTTATACCGAACAAGGCCTCAGGTGGAAATTTTGTCACCTCCATCGGCTCATATTGACTCTGCTCAAACAGCTAAGTCCCTATTTATATTTAATACTTTAATATTTTATGATCATGAAATAAAGTTGTGGTTCACTCATAATCTGAGTCTTTTACCGCCTGTTTTGATCATATATTCACACGATTTGCCTCGCGCTCGTGAAAATTTTGTACTGTTTTTGCCGCACAAGGCTCCAGTACGCTACAAAATTTCCGCCTTCGGGCGTTAGCTTGAGTTTTCTGGCCTACACGTTTTCTGTTGTTTATATGTGGATTCCTTAGTAGTGACATTTCGGTACTTAAAACCGGCCTCTGTTTCTGAGGTTCTTGATTGTTCGCTATTAAGCGCTATCGCCTCAGTAGATGTTCTGTGTTTAAAGTTTGCCGTCTCGCGAAAAGTCAAGCATATAAACCAGAAGAACGGATAAACCAGATCTTGCTTAAAACATATAAATTGCATTAACTGTTCAAGATAGTCGAGTTGTTTCCGCCTTGACAGTTTTATGTTGTTCAACTGCTGCATAGTTTCAGCGTTAAAACATTTGTTCAAAAGGCCGTTTTTATTCCGCCTTACATTTGTTCGTTGAACATGATCAAAGAAACAATTTAATACAAATGTGTTTTTGTGTTTATATATCAGGTACATGATGCTTGGACCTTCAACAATCCTCGAATTAAAGTGTTTTCAAGCAGACCTAGCAATCGCGAGAAGCCCAGGGGAAGCTAGCCGGATCCATATGAGATAAGGTTAGGCGGATCCGTAGCATGCACAGTTGGAAAAGCAACTTGAGTCTTGATTCCGCTATGCTTAGCCGGAACCAACCCTCGGGGGCTGCGATTTTGATCTTAAGTGAAAAGTGTGTTTCCTTTCGAGTATTAGCGCTGGAAATTTCCGCCTAGATGCTTGGGATTTACACTATTTCTTAGTCACATATAAAGATAAAGCTACTCTAAGAGCTCCAAGCCGGATTTTCAAGTAAATTCACCTTGGCGCTCGGGGGCTACATCGATGAAGTTCTCTTTGGAGCAACTAACCGAAAAATTTCCACCTTGACGCTTGGGGGCTAAGTTTCTGAGCATCGAGTATCCTTGGAGCAAGCCGACTCAACGCTCGGGGGCTACATACATATGGTTATGTCAAGAAAAATTTCAAAGATGGCGAAAATCTGGCTAACTAGTCGGATCCGCACCTAATTTTTGGTAGCCGGATCCGCACCTAATTTTTGGTAGCCGGATCCGCACCTAATTTTTGGTAGCCGGATCCGCACCTAATTTTTGGTAGTCGGATCCGCACCTCAATTTTTGGTAGCCGGATCCGCACCTAATTTTTTGTTAGTCGGATCCGCACCTATATTTTGGGTAGTCGGATCCACACCTACATTTGGCTAGTCGGATCCATACCGAAGATTACGTTGGATGGTGTCTTCGAAGAATCTGACCATTGGATCATGAAGTTTCCGACCAATACTTGGTTGGAGATATGAAGTTTGGAGTCCTTCAAGATTCTCTATTATTCGTTCCAGCCAAAGGATGAAGATACATGCGCAAGCCGAGCTGGATGGAAGAACGGTGAATCTTGGAGAACTCCGGGGGCTACTGTTGTGGATATACTTCATAGGTATACCATCGACATGGTCCGATTCCGGCAAGCCCGGGTGGCCCAAAGATGGTGGTGATAGCATATGGCCCATCGGGCGGCCCAGTTGCTGTTGAACAAGATGGAAGATGTCCAGCCCAGGAACAAGGAGCCGGATCCGAACCGCCCTATAGAGGTACCCGGATCCGAACCGCCCTAGGAAGGTAGCCGGATCCGAACCGCCCTACAGAGGTACCCGGATCCGAAGAGGTCTATGCCAGGAGTCAGATCCGTGAAGGCCCATGAAAGAAGCCGGATCCATGACGACAAGTTAGACATAGGTGGATCCTTGACGTACACGGCAATGTAATATTCCGTAGTTAGGCAACTTGTATTCCGGGTAGGATTCTCCATAGAAACCCTAGATCCGGGCGCCTATATAAGCCGGATCCTGGGAGCCCTTAGGGGAGATCTCGAGCTAGAAGCGAAACAACCACAACCATTGTAACAACGCGCAAGCGCCCAGTTAATTCCAGACAAGCAGCAGTAGGCCCTGTCATCGTGCAGGTGTTCCGAAGCTGGGTAACTCGCGTACCACCGTCCCGTGTGCACTCCGCCCTATGGCCCCTACTTCTTCTCCCCCTCGTGAGGATCCCTCCTCCGGGGTATCGTCGATTAGGCAACGACAGCCACCTTTAATTTGCCGGGAGTTACCCACTTACCAGCATCTCCAGATTGGGCGTTTGGAGGACGTGTTTCGTTCGTGCATAGTTTGGGGGACGTCGCTCCCAGCCGCGTCCCCCAAACGCCTGTCCCCAAATACTAAAAATAATTTTAATAGATAGAAGAAAACTCTTGACTAATATTCAAATCGGTGCAACATAAACAAATTACATATAAAATTTCGAAAAACATAATCAAATTACATATAAATTATTTTAAACTACTTCTTCTTCTTTGATGGCCCCGCCTCGTCGTCATCATCATGGTGGGGGTTCCTGCTCGTCACCTCTTCCGAAGAGGCAGTGCCGGCCGACGCGTCGGAGGAACTTGTGTCCTCCTCGTCGTCGCCGGTGCTCGGCGGCTGCGCCTTGGCCTTGGTCTTGGCCTTCGCTTTCACGTCCGCCTTCGCACGGGCCGTCACCGCCGCCTCCTCCTCTGACCCTTCCTCCTCCGCGTCCTCCTCCACGACCTGCCATTCCTCCGCGCTATCAACTGGTGGTGGGGAATCGTCGCTGCTGCTGGCGTCCGGGCTCTGTCCCACCAATGGCGCCATCCTGGAGGCTTTCCCTCGCTGGAAGTGTCAGACGGAAGCTCAGAGATGTAGCTCATCATCGTAAGGAGAAGCTTGGATGAATGGTGGCCGGTGGAAGATCCGAAAGCACCTACTTACGGGTCTTATCGAGCGTGGATGAACGGCGGCGCAGATGTTGAAGAGAGCGTCGGTTGCTCTTTCGAGGAGTTGTTGACGTCAGAAACCCACTGGCGGGCAGTGACTGGTCAACACCGTAGAGCCGGGAACAACTAGGGCTGCGGCTGGCCCCAGTCCCTCAGAGCGACGGCCCGCAAAGCCTCCTGGTCGCGCGCCGATGCAAATTGCAAGGGCGTGCCACCCGACCTATACCCGGTCGGGAAGGTGTGGATGATGCCTCGCTTAGTTTCCTGCAGGGCACACACGTACACATTAAATACGAGCCTCGATCGGCTCTCGAGTTGTCCCGTGAATCGGCTCATAGAGCCGATCCACCCATGATTCGTCCAAGGTGGCCGAATATATGGTGGTCCTGCTTGATCAAGATACAGCGTATGAGATCCACGACGATCTGGGGTTTTCACCGCATAATCGGATCATCCTACTCACGATTGGGCCTCGCGCTCACGCACGGCGATCGTAAGCCAGCCCTAGACAAGGCCTAAAAACCAACACTAGGTTGATCCTCGGAACGTCCTGTCTAGGGGCAGCAAACTACACCCTGCATGCCGCTGGATCCTCCAACCCTTTGTAAGGCCTAACTATTGCAGATATTAAACTAATCCTTGATGAATCAAGGAGCGACCGTAACGGATCAGATCTACTAAACGATGATCAAGCGGGGTGCCGTCCCTGCACCCATGATGAGGTACAAGGACGGCTAGATGCGCAAGGGTTGCACTACGAAAGCATATGATACTAAGAACAATGCTAACCCTAACACATCTAAGATAACTACGTTGCTCGCCATCAAAAAGGCTTCGACACGAGCAACGCATGAACAACTAGGCAGAGCTCGTGCTGCCTAGATCGCGAGATGCGATCTAGGCAGCATGGTGCTTACCGGAGGAACCCTCGAGACGAAGGAGTTGGCGATGCGCCGAGATTGGTTTGTGTTGAACGTTGGTTGTTGTTTATTTCATAAACCCTAGGTACATATTTATAGTCCAGGGGACTTTCTAATGTGGGCGTGCACCAAACCGTGCACGAGATAAATTCTAACTTCTACGTAACCTACTATAAAGATACACGGGCTAACTAGCCCAAACTTGATTAACAAGGCCGATTTACATATCTCTTCCATATGTATATCTTCAAGTCCGTCTTGATCGCGGCCCACCTCTGACTTGGTCAAATTCTGGTGATAACACATGCCCCCCTGGTTTTGGAAATGACATTTCCAAAATCATTACGCTTTTCCTTCGTCGGGTCATGTCGTGGCAGAGCAGAACCGTTGCAGTATCCTTCATCACGATGCCCTGCCTTCTCAACTTCTCCGCGTGACCTGGCAGTTTTTTTTTCTTTTAGGCACCACTTCCTCGGAAACTGCTGTGGCATTGAATTTCCACTATATCCCCTTTTATTTAACCGCATCGAACAGTTCTCCTCTCGCATCTCCTTCGCATCAGCACTCCAAAAACCCTCCTGTGCCACCATGTCTTCTTCCTCCTCTGCCTCATCGGATCTCTCCACCCAGTCCTCTTCGTCTCGCGAGCCGACGCCGGAGCACAACCCGGCGGAGGTCCACGCGGCCAACATCCGCCGCGCCATTGCGGCCGGGGAGGAGTCAGACCATGACTTCTCCATCTGGTCCGAGGACGACCAGTCCTCGACGGACGGGGAGAGCGACCTCCGCTTCCTCGCCAACGGGGAATCGGAGGAGGAGAGCGATGACGATCGCTTCTCCTGGGATGACTTCACCTCCTCCGAGGGGGTGAAGGAGGAGGAAGAGGAAGAGGAGGACGACGACGACAGCTCCTCCGACGAGCCGCCGGCCAAGCGGTTCTGCCCTTGGCCGGGCAACCTTAGCGACTTCGACAGCGATGAGGACGACGCTGACGAAGAGGACGAAGACAACGAGGGCCCGGTCGGCGGCCATTGGAGCGACGACGAGCCTGCCGGGAGCAGCGCCGACGGCAGCGACGACGGCGACGACGAGGGCAGTGATGGCCCGTAGATAGGACCTCTAGAATAGGGCCAGCAGTAGTAGATGGGGCAATGTATCCCCTAATATTTCCTTTTGAGAGCAATTAGCTCTTTATGTAAGAAATCTCGCCTATTAATGAAGAACTTTTCCCCAATTTGATTTGCCGATTTCTTCTGAGTTCAATTGAGCCGATTCCCTCTTCTACTGACCTTGCCGATTTGTCCCCTTTGCCAATGCGTGATGAGCCGATAGCACCGCATCGGTCCTCCGAAACTCGCCCTTCCCTTCTTCAACTGATGATTTTCTAAATCTGGCGAGAAAATGCGAGGATCTTCGGGAAACCTTTGAACTTTTCCAACCAAACCCAATAATCCTCTTCGGTACTCATCATTTGTGAAGAAGGTTGCAATGAAGGATCAGCCGATGGTATCCCAATCGGCTTTTTAAACAGCAGTATCCACCGAGGCCTGCTGCCCCCGAGCCTTACTCGAGGCGAGACCGTCGAAGAGAATGTGCCAAAGCCGATCCCCTCTCTTCCTCAGACAGCCGATAACCTTCCGTTTCAGCTGGATTAGCCCCAAAGATTGGAAATCCTTGACACAAAGGTTCAGGAACCCAGATCGGTTCGAAGCAGCTGAAGAAATTTCCATCGGCTGATCACCGCTAGCTTGAATTTGGTGGAGACTCGATAAACATCGCATAATTCCACTAGAGTCGATAGACATGCATCGGCTTTATCCACCTCTTGAGATTCTTAAGTCGATGTCTGCTGCATCGGCTGCGCTCAAATTTTTTTTGAATTTTTTAGGCCGATTTGTGTGTCGGCCTCCATATTTGATAGTATTATCTCATATCCTCGTGTTTTATCCATCTAGGTGCCCCCCGAGCCGATTCTGTCAAGAGAATTGATGGTATCGGCTCTTCAAGTAGTCCCTGTTGGGTCAAACGTTGATCCCAGGCAAAATAGATAGTGAGGATAATTTTGGCCGATTGCTGGAATCGGCCTCCACGTTGCTTGCTCAGTGGGGGTTTTGTAATGTCCCTTCATAAATTTTTTAGGGGCCGATCGCAAGGATCAGCCTCGCCACGTTTGCTTCTTGACGTAGTCTTGCTACTCGTCCAGGCCGGTGGATAAAACCAGCCCAATCTCTGACTTTATCACGTTGGTGCGCTTGCTGTTGTCCACCTCGGGTGTATCGTGTAATCGTGGAGCTCTACACTTCGCCGGACGAACGAGCACCATGTTTGTGCCAGCCGATGTTTCATCATCGGCTTTCCTTTGCTTGGGGCGCCACTCTTTTCTTTGCGGCAGCCCCTCCTCATCCAGGGTCCTCTGGACTTTCGCAGCCAGATCGGGTCGTGCCTTCCTCAGCGTATGTAGGTATAACCTTTCGGCTTCCTCCAGACCGCGCAATCGCTGAACCCTGCGTTTTTGTGAATGGCTGAGACCATCGGGGCACCACCTTGGACGGTGGTACCTGTCTTCTTCGTCTCCCCCTCGTCTTCCGAATCCTCGAGATCTTCTAACCGAGGGGTCTCAGCCCGTCTGTTTTGTGGTGGGAGAGGCCCTAAGCGCTCGAACACAGACACGTTGGCTGCCTCCTTCTTTTTCTGGTTCTGAGCCAACTGCAGGAGCTGGGCTCGGGAGTTTTGTCGGGGTGGCGTATTTGGCTAGCCACGTCTGCTTCTCGAGCTCTGTTTCTGACGCTCCTCCTGTTTTCGCTGGAGTCCCCGATGTTGTGGCCTGGTTCGAGAGTGGCCAGTTGCCACAATCTGGCACATACGTGCACGCGTATCCTTGAGGGATCTCCTTAGGCGCCTCCGCCAAGAACTGGTAGTCACTAGGGTCACCACCGATCTTGTAGACGACGAATGCCGGTGTAGCCGGCACTTCAGCTGGTGCTGCCAACGCATATGGCAGCGGCGGACGGGACTGGAGTGGCAGCTCTCCTTGATGCGTCCCGAGAGCTGGTCCTGACGGAGAGTACTGATGGCTCATGATTTCCTGGATCACGCGAAGAGCGACGCGCTCCAATGTGTTCACCAGGCTCTCAGAGTGGCGGTGCAGTGAATGAGCCACCATGAAGTTGATCTCCTGACGCAGCGACCTGGTGCGTTCTTCTGACGGGGTGGATAGGTCCACTCCATCAAGCGCGCCTTCGGGTGAGAACCCCTTCCATCTGATGCCATGGGAGCGGGTCTCGTGGAAAGAGCCGATGAGGTCGGCTTCGAGGAGGACCTTGGCCTCGTCATACTTTTTCTTGAGCTCGCCAGTGAGGTCCTCATAAGTGACCGGAGTCTCTTCCGCCATCTTGGATGTAGATGGCGCTGTGGTGGATGTCGTGGATGTTGAAGATAGTCCCACCGGGCGTGCCAGAATGTGTTGACGTCAGAAACCCACTGGCGGGCAGTGACTGGTCAACACCGTAGAGCCGGGAACAACTAGGGCTGCGGCTGGCCCCGGTCCCTCGGAGCGACGGCCCGCAAAGCCTCCTGGTCGCGCGCCGATGCAAATTGCAAGGGCGTGCCACCGACCTATACCGGTCGGGAAGGTGTGGATGATGCCTCGCTTAGTTTCTGCAGGGCACACACGTACACATTAAATACGAGCCTCGATCGGCTCTCGAGGTTGTCCCGTGAATCGGCTCATAGAGCCGATCCACCCATGATTCGTCCAAGGTGGCCGAATATATGGTGGTCCCGCTTGATCAAGATACGGCGTATGAGATCCACGACGATCCGGGGTTTTCACCGCATAATCGGATCATCCTACTCACGATTGGGCCTCGCGCTCACGCACGGCGATCGTAAGCCAGCCCTAGACAAGGCCTAAAAACCAACACTAGGTTGATCCTCGGAACGTCCTGTCTAGGGGCAGCAAACTACACCCTGCATGCCGCTGGATCCTCCAACCCTTTGTAAGGCCTAACTATTGCAGATATTAAACTAATCCTTGATGAATCAAGGAGCGACCGTAACGGATCAGATCTACTAAACGATGATCAAGCGGGGTGCCGTCCCTGCACCCATGATGAGGTACAAGGACGGCTAGATGCGCAAGGGTTGCACTACGAAAGCATATGATACTAAGAACAATGCTAACCCTAACACATCTAAGATAACTACGTTGCTCGCCATCAAAAAGGCTTCAGCACGAGCAACGCATGAACAACTAGGCAGGCTCGTGCTGCCTAGATCGCGAGATGCGATCTAGGCAGCATGGTGCTTACCGGAGGAACCCTCGAGACGAAGGAGTTGGCGATGCGCCGAGATTGGTTTGTGTTGAACGTTGGTTGTTGTTTATTTCATAAACCCTAGGTACATATTTATAGTCCGGGGACTTTCTAATGTGGGCGTGCACCAAACCGTGCACGAGATAAATTCTAACTTCTACGTAACCTACTATAAAGATACACGGGCTAACTAGCCCAAACTTGATTAACAAGGCCGATTTACATATCTCTTCCATATGTATATCTTCAAGTCCGTCTTGATCGCGGCCCACCTCTGACTTGGTCAAATTCTGGTGATAACAGGAGTGCGCGCTCGATTCCGGTGGTTGGCGCGTCGGTCGACGCTGTTGCCAATGCGACGGTTCCGCTTCCCGGCAACTGCACCGTCGCTACGTAGGTGGCGGTTGAGCGTCCGAGCCGCTGACGCGTCGGGCCCACGCCTCCTCGCCTCTCATTTCGTTATGTCCGACGTGACCGGAGCGTCCCCTATGTAGCGGGGATGAGCTCGGGCCGCCGGACACCGTGGGCCGCGCCGGACAAAATGGCTTTTGCTTTTTGTCCGATTCGCCCAAATCGCTTTAAAAAACGATTTGGAAGACGCGACTGAACATGCTCTATCGGATCAGCATGGGATCTAACACGGGAGGGAGCAGATGCTGGCCGGAGGAGCACTCGGTAATTTTTCGATGGTTGCATGGTAAAATTTTCTTTGGAGCCTAGGTCATTTTTTCACGGGGAATGTCATGCTCCAGGTTTCACGCGTGTCTAATCATGCCAAGGCATTCTAGAAAATGTCGTGTCGCATGAATCTTCCGGGGAATGGCCGTGCGCTTGAATGCTCGATCGTGTGGACAGTACTATACTACTGCGTGACACAGTTTAAGTTACACTTCTGACGATCGGTGCCCAGCGTTGTGTGACATGACCTCTCCTTTGCCGTTGCAAGTACCTACTACACTGCAGTTTGTGTCGACGTGTGTGTGCCCTCTTTTCCTAACCTGTACTGTTCACCATCGATTTTCCACTAGTGGTGCTTCTGTTCCATAAATGGACTTCATTGGCTCTTAACTGAATATCTGGCCCGTGGAAAACTTCATAAACAACGTGTTCGGTTCGAAGTCAAGAGAAGAGAAGGGCAAATGGATTAGAGTTTGAAGAAGAAACCGAACAAGGTTAGATCGAACCCGTCGGGCGAGCGCATTCTAACTGCCCATACTACCACACTATGGCACGCAGGCCGGAGCCAGAGCCGCAGCCTGCACAGATACATCGGCGGTAGTAACTACGTATTTTGCATGGATCTCTTCTTAGCAGGTCAAAAGCTACTGATCGAGTGCCAGTTGAGAAGCTCAGAAAAACTATCACGAAAGAAGGAACACGATTTCCGCAGGCCGTCTACTTCATTGGAATGTGGCAGGGTAAAAATAACATTTACGTTTGGTCTATAGGGGGAATTGACTAGTGATGCCACACTTCAAATCATCAAATGCTACCATCATACCACTATTTGAAGCTTACATTTACAAGTGTCTACAAAATATTTTAAAAAACATTGTAAGTGTTTGCAAGATGTCTCTTTATAATCACGAGACTTTTCAGAACTAAAATCGAAGTACATATAGAGAGACAAAAGACAAATTTATATGCGACTAGTGTTATTTGTACTTTCGTCTTTTTTTACATTGTTTATGTCAGATTTATCATTTTTTGTTCTCTTTGTGTACCTAGAAATTGGTTCTAAAAATTTAGGGATTGCAAACACACATCTTTTGAGCACTCTCATTTTTTTCGAGCACTTTAGACACTTATAAATTCAAATTTTAAAGAATGGTACTTCATTCGTTCCAGTGTCTAGATGCATTCAAATTTTAACAAAGTTAAGTCATTTTTGGTAGAATGGAGGGAGTATCATATTATTATTTGAAGTGTGGGATGGTCGATAGGTGTAGAACTGGAGCATCGGAGCAGCCACGGGAGCAACGAGTCATTTTCAGGTTCTTGGATGGGCCGAATTCTGGTTGAAAAACATTTTCGATTTCGCGGGGAATGTTGCGCTCCTGGTTTCATGCAAGTCCTATCAGTCAAATCGTCCAGGCAATGGCCACGCTTGAATGCTTACTGCGTGTGACGTTATTGGATGGACTCTTCTGACGATCGCTGCTCACTCCTCAGCCTTATTTGACATGACCAATCCTGTGGGACACGCTGTAATAACCTTGCAGTTTGCGTCTAAGCGTGTCTACTGCGTTTTTCTAACATCTGGTGCGGCGATTGATTTGCAGCAGAATTTCTTTTTCTCAAAATTTACTTTAACACTAAATTTAATGATATCCCCGTTCAGAAAAGAATGCCTCACATTAATATGTGCCTTGATCAGACCCACATCTCCCTACCCCCGTGTGCTTGACTTAGGCGGCTCGAGCGGCGAGCTCTCGGCGCCGTGCGCTGCCCTTCCCTACCCACTCCTCTTTCTCACCGCCGCCAGGGTCACCGTGGGGCAAAGCTCCGGGACTCAAGGTGGCGGCGGCCCCTCTCCCTCGCGCGACGAAGGCAACCTTCTCAGTGCATCGCGGGAACACGTCTGTTGACAGCGTGGTTTTGCGACGGGCGCGGTTCGGCAAGGCGGTGCGTCTCGCGTCAGAGGCACCCCTTCCGCTACTGCCTGAAGCTTCGGGCACACTTGACCCATCTAGACATGGACGGGTCAACGGTTATGTGGTTGTGGCTCTCAGGAGGCGCAGTGGCTCGACGGAGGCTGTTGGTCACCGGGTGGTGACAGTGACGGGTTAGATCCCTCCATCCAGTCTTGTCCGATGGTGGTCTTGGTGGGCGGTTGTCAGCGCCTTTCCTTGATCTGGCGACGTCGTCTAATGGACGTTGGGGTTGACGATCGGGCCGGGAGAAATTCCTTCTTGAAGGTGTCGTCTTGGCCCTTATTGGTCTTCCTCACCTTGAGCGACGATGGCACCACGGTGTTGCTCCCTTCTGTAAGGCGCCGCCTAGGTTGCTTTTGGAGTCCCTGGGTGGTGTCGGTGTTGGTAGGTGCTCGGAGCATGAGCCTCATGGACGCAATGTACACCCAAGCAAAACAGATATGTTTTGTATTGAAAATGGATCGGAGATACCATAACACAACCTCGCTGTTTTTTTTAATCAGCCAGCAATGATTCCTGTGCTACTGTAGAAGGTTTCTGCGTTCTTCCTGAATCTGTGTCATCTCGTTTCTTGCAGTTTTCTTTCTCCGTAGAAGCCGTCTTGTCTCGTACTATTTCGCCTAGGATTCGGTACTATGGCAGGCAGCGTTGACAGGCTACGTAGAAGTATTTTATTTTTGTAATCAGCCAGTAATGATTCCGAAATAACACGAGCGCGACAAGAGGGCTGCGAGTCAGCTGGGAACCCGGCACGACGCGCCACCAAAGAAACGAAGCCCGATGCGTACCGCGCCAGGACGCACTATTGATTCACTGCTGCAAGCTACAGCGAGCTACTGTGAAAAGGTTCTTCCATTTCGATGCTCCATCGTCGCCGCTCCCAACGCTGCCCCGCCCTCGCTTCTCCTTCTTCTTCAACGCTACGCACCGGCCCGTTCTGACTAGCTAGCGCCATTCCATTTCTCGCTATAAATACAGGCATCCAGCCAAGCCATTGGAGAGGTCCCATTCGCCATTCCATCCTGTTTCGCTACTCCAGCCAGCCCCACTGACCGGCCCCAGCTTCCACTTCTTCTCCTCGACCTCATTCTGTCTGTCCCGTGCTTGCTCTGCTGCGTGGAACCAAATGGAGGTAGGCATTGTGTGATCCAGGCTTCCTTCCTCCCTTCCATACATGCCGGAGCGGTGGTCACAACCTTGATCTTGTACTTACTCGTTTTGGTCTCGCAGAAGGTGGCGAGGAGGCGTCAGGTGCCGGCGTTCGGGGAGTGGAACTACTACCACCACTATGACGACCCGGAGGCGGCCGCGGTGGCGCCGCCCGCCCTGGCGTACTGCTACGCCACGCCCGAGCCGGAGGCGTGCAGCGACGTGTGGTTCAGGTACTCGCCGCCCCAGCGCAAGCCGATGCCAACCAAGAAGCCGAGGAGGAGGGTGCCAGACTGCAACAGTGATGCGTCCCTGGAGAAAAAGGGACGGCGCGCGAGGCCGGCGTTGGAGGCTGGTGGCGTAGGAGGCGGCCTGGCGCGCTCCACGAGGGTGGTCCGTCCGGTCGACGAGGACTTGTACCAGGTGCCGCCGCCCGAGCTCGCACCCTCCCACATGCGCCGACCCAGGAGGAGGAGCATGTGGATGGGCTGCCTGGGGTGCGTGGCCTGATCCTGAACCTGAACCTGAACCTGTCATCTGTTGACAGGATGCTGCGAGCGTGTTCATCGGTGGCAGTAGATTGGGTTACCTTTTCTTTTCATTTCTGTTGTTGGATAGTTGTCTGATGAATCTCTCTCTCGGATGTTTGTGATGCTTGCTTGGATTGTGCCAAGTTGCGAGTTGTAGGTTTTAGTAGGTAACATTAGCTATTGACCTTTCAAGGTTTTAATCTTTTTTTTTTCGTATGATGATGTGTAAGATATTATTAGATGCAACATCTTGTTTTACTAATTTCCTATATACCAACATTCTTGTTTTATTTAAAGCAACTTTTGGTCAAAGATAAAGCAGGTAAAACCAGGATGGCTTATTTATTGAAATTGAGTGAGTATGTCCGAAGATTTTGGTTTGGAGGACATTGTGCTTTGGTTTGAAAAATGTGTGCTGATCCAAAATGTAAACTTTTTGCTTGGTTGGTTATGAAAAATAGAGTGTGGATGGCTGATAGCCTTCAACTTAGGGGATGGCGAAATTGTGGAAATTATCCCCCTACTGTAAAAATTGTATGTTCACCACAAGGGTTTGGAAAAGAGATCCTCTAGTGATTTGTCATCCATGATGGTTGGTGGTCAAATATGGCCTTAGGAAGATGGACAAAGAGGAAAGCTTTGGCGTCATTTATCATGCTCATCTCTTGGAAATATGAAAAAAAAAACGCAATACTAGTCTTTTGGAATTACCTCTCCACAAAGGCCATGGTTATCGATAAGGTCATGGATGAGGCAACAACTTGGTGCTTGGCCTGTGCACAAATTTTGAGTTATATAATTAAAATAGCAAATCTTTTGCACCGTTTAAAAATCCATGACCTAGAAGTTTAGGTATAATATTTGAGTTATATAGTTAGAGTAGGCGTTTGTTAAAAGTTCAAGGATGTGTCCTAGGCAATTATCCTAAAAACTCTAAAACTTGTTTTGTATTAATTACAATAGCAAATCGTTTGCCTTGTTTTTCTTAAATATGTCTTATGATTCTGCTGCTATTCGTAATCTTTTTTTTGAACATAAAAGGCTCGAGGGCTCTGGAAGCTTTCATTAAACAACCGGTGGGTACAAGTTTACATCGCAGTCCCTAAGCAGTAGGGAAATGCAAGATAAGGTAAGCACTTTTACAGAAGAGACCCTGAAAGATAAACTAAAAACGCAATCGAGTCCCTTGTCTTCTCCACCGCAGCTGCTGCAAGACCTGTAGGCTCTGGAGCCAGCTCTGCCGCCGGGGAACCTGTCACTTGGGGCGAGCCCGGCTGTAGATACTTTGCCTAGGTCGAAGTAGATCCTCCGCGACGGCACATCGGCCTGGAGGAAGAAGAAGCTCAGATCGCCTCCGCACCTGAGCTCGGAGTGGCTCCCTTCGCCATGGATAGCTGCCTGACGAATCGTCAGCCGCTTGGGAACTCCGAAGAACGCAGCTTCCAACGCGCGCATCTCCTGCACGCCAACACCCTGATGCCACCAAGAAGAAGCAGCAAACCACCGGCTGCATCGGCTCCTCCCCTCGCCTCCACGGCCGGTCAGAGGATACTCCGCAGCAATGCAGCTTCGCTCTTCGAGATGGCAACGAACCGCAGCTTTATTCAAGGAGGCGGCGTTCGTCTCCTCGCTGAGCTTCTTCAACCGGAGAAGCAAGCGCAGGAAGAAGAACCCTAGACTGTTCCAGATCTGGCTGCCAAGATCTAGAGACCCACTCCATCTACCGGGCACGCAGCCCACTACCGGGAGATTGCCATACGACCTACACCTACTATGCACACTCCAGGCAACCCCTCCAGCTCTCCTCCAGACGGCAGCGCCGCCGGAGTTGAGGCAGAGGAGCGCCCAGGAACGAGAGGGGACTCTCAACGGATACTGTAGTAAGAGGAGAGGGGGGAGGGGGAAATGAGCGGTCCCGCGGTTGCTATTCGTAATTAGCGTGTTTTATCTTAGGACTTAGCATTCAGATGAGAATCACTCTTTCTATTTTTTTGATAAAGATAATATAATAATATTGCGAAGATACAAATTATACTCAGCTTTTGAACCAACAAGATGTCCAAAAACATAAAAAATACACACAACCAATAAAAAAGAAATAAAAAACAAAAAACCTTGTCGCGGTGATAAAACACTCGCAACAGTGGCGGTCCAACCACCACCTAAGATAACACATATTCTCCCTTCCTATTTCATTTTTTCGATAATGGACATTTTATTACTCAAATAATATTACAGCAGGATGGACACTGCCGAAAGTTTCAGTTATTACACATCGAACGAAATTTGAACAAGATTTTTATTTTTCTATTTTTGATAATTCAGTGCATATGTATCTTTCTCCCGTGGCGTGCCTATTTCCACAACCTCCCCTTCAAAGTTTCTGATTGCGCGAATGGCTGAAGGTTTCGCTCTCAAGCTATGTTTCTTGTTGTATTTTCTTTCTTCGTGTGTGTTGCCAATTTTCAGCATCTTGTATCAGTTATTCATGAATTTATTTATTTAATGTTGCTTATGTCTAAAAGAGAATTGTGATGATGTCTAGATGGTGGCACGATAGATTTTCTAGTTTTTTTCAAACAATAGATAGTTGTAGTAGGAGTATTAACATTTCCAGTTTCCATCTTGATTATGTGGGGCACGTACTCGCACCTTTGCACTGCTGATCATCAAATTTGATTTGTACTCGAAATCGTTCGCTGGCATGTGAGCCCTGATCGTTTATCAGAGATGGCAATGTGGAACAGTACGTGAGCAAGTACAGCCCCTGTGCCGGAGTATGTCCTTATGCGAGCCTGACGAACCTGCATGCACGAACATTGATCCGTGCAGTTGGATGGATGCTGTTCACGAACCGGCTCGCGCGTGCCCACTGCTCTCAGCTCGCCCATGCTACGCTGTCACACCCTCACAGGCCAGAGACACATACAGAGGCAGCAGTAACTATTTTGCATGTGTCCATTTTCAGCATATATCTATCCACCAAGGCCAAATGGTCAGACGCCTAGCGCGTGCTCCGGTTCCGTCAGAGGGTTGACAAACCGAGAGAGGCGAGGTCGACTTCAAAAAGAATGGGATGCGTGCGCCTTCTCCAGTCTCATTCCTTGCACACAGCGTGTCATGGTAAGAAACATTTACGTGACCGGTCGCTGCGGTAACTTAATTGGCCGGATACACATGCGGGCCGGAGGAGCAACGGTTAATTTGCCGGTTCTTGCAATTCATAAGCCAAATCCTCGTTGTTGGCGGAAAAAGTCCATTTTGAACCTTGAACTCGTAGAAGTCCGCCGAATGGAACCCTCATGTCCAAATCCCTGTCGTTTGAACCCTGTAATCAGAAATCCCGATCCTAAAGTAACCCTGAGGCGTTTAGCCAAACGGGAATTACTGACGTGGCGAGGGACGGCTGGAGAGTTGGGTCCGCTCGTGCGCAAGAGTTAAAATGGGCCAGCCCAGGCAGGCCCAGCAACATTACGTCGTCCCAGTTAACAGGCAGGCCCGGCAACATTACGTCGTCTCCGCCGCTTCCCATCCTTGACTCTTTACATTCTCTGGCGACAGCAATGGCGACCGGCGGTTGATCGGCAGTGGTGGGACATTTCTGACGGTGCGACGACTCGGCGGAGACGCAGGTAACATTCCGCACCCTCGCCGCCATCGATTGTTGTAATTTTCTCTCTATTTGATGCGGATAGGGTTAGGGTTTGCAGCACATATTTGTAGGCGATTTCGGTCATAGTAAAGATAGGATTTTGGTTTGGATTTTCGTTTTTCTGTGAAAATGTTGGATCCATCTGAGATACTGAATGTGAGATTTCACTACGGTGGGGAGTTCATCCGAATAGGTCCCAATCTGGATTATGTAGGAGGGGACGAAGCAATGTCAGAGATTGAGAGGGACAAACTTTCTCTTCAGGAAGTACAAGGATTTGCTAAAGATCATTTACCTCCGAAGGAATCAATGAAGTTCCACTTCCTTATTCCTGGTAAAGAACTAGTGGATGGTTTAGTGTGCATGGTTGATGACAGTTGGTGTGTTAGAATGGCTGAGTACATCTGTGTAGGTGGAGTAGCTGATGTTTTCATCGAATACCATGGGGAGGATGACACATCTGAGAGCAGTAGTGGGTGATTTTGAGAATGAAATATGTGAATTGAGTGATGATGCGCCAGGTGTTGTTATCACAGCTACTGAACCTGCTGAACCTGCTGAATCAGAAACAGATGTCCTAGTTCCTGATGGTGATGGAGTGATCACCCAAGTTCTGAAGAGCCCAGTGAAGAAGGCAAAGGCTACCACTGCAAGAAAAAGGCAAAGGCCAGTGTATTGCTACTCAGATGAAGATGATCCAAGACTAACACAACCTGACAACTCAGGGACAAATTCAGACAGTGATGTTGAGTATGTTGCACACAGTGAAGACAGTGGAGAAGATTCAGAGGTGGTTGAGCTGAGGAGGCATGCAAGGAAATTCAAGAAAAGAATGAGGCAGACAAAGAGCTGGATAGGAAAGGAAGCAACTGGATCAGTACCAATTGATCTCATTGCCAACATGGAGGACTTGTTAGGTGAAGAAGAGGAAGACCGGAACTACGACTCTTCAGACGAGGACTACAGCTATGGAGAAGATTCAGATGGAGAGTTAGTGAAGATGAAGAGTAGATTTCCAAGATATAAGACAGATACAGAGGTGCCTAAATTTGTATTATCCATGGTCTTTAGAAGCAAGAACCAGTTGTACAAAGCATTGAAGAGGTATGGGTTAGTGACAAAGAGAAGCATCAAGTTTGTTAAGTCAGAAAGTGACAAAGTGAGGGCCAAGTGTGGTTGGGAAAATTTCCCATGGCTTCTATATGCAGCAAAAAGGTCTAGGACATCTTGCATGGCCTGGATAGTAGCTTGTTCTTCACCAGGAGCTGAACTTGCTGCAGCTCGTAGCCTCCAGACTTCATCCCGCAAATCTCCCAGCAGGTCACTCCAGAATGGTGGCAATGGTTCATCATGCCACTCTACGTAGCCACATCCGCGCCCATTCTGTTCAATTTTGTCCCCAAAATCAGAAAAAGGGGGAAATCAGAGAAGGGGAAAATCAGAAAAGGGGAAAATCAAATACGGCAGGACCAAAATCTTACTCACCATTGCATCCACGCAGGAGTAATACCTCCTGCCAGGATTCTGCTCACTCCATGAGATCCATCTTGGCACCTTCCTGTGAGGATTGCAATGGCAGAGCTTCGTAGGTTCGTACGCCATGGGGTTCTCCCGATACGGCACAGGTGACCGGCCCTCTACCACATTCCTCCTACGATCGGCGGCTGCACGGAATCCAGGAGCAGAAGAACCAGAAGACCAACTCATCTTGCCCTCACCGCCGGCCACGCGCTCCGTCGCCCCGAAACGAATCCCCTCTCGCCGCCGGGATGAACCCTAATTTTTTTCCCCAAATTTTCCTTCCTCTCCCGCCAGCGCGTGCTCTGGAGACAGCCGATGCGTTCATTTAAGCGACGAGGCTGGCCCCACCACTAACACCAACCTTGCCACGTCATCGGTTCCAAGCGCTAACCACCTCAAGGTTAGTTTAGGACTGGGATTTCTTATTACAGGGTTCAAACGACAGGGATTTGGACTCGAGGGTTCCATTCGGCGGACTTCTACGAGTTCAAGGTTCAAAATGGACCTTTTCCAAAAAAGAAATGCGTCGTTTTACACGGGAAATGTTGTTGCTCTCCAGATTTCACGTGCATCATATCACACAAATGTATAGTAGCTACTCCGTAGTAGGAAATGTCGTGTCATGTCGCACAAATCTTCCGGGGAATGGCCGTGCTCTTGAATGCTCGATCGTGTGAAGAGAGTACAACAGGGGTGATGCAGTTTAAGTTACACCTCTGACGATCGGTGTTCGGCGTTCTTTGACGTGACCTCTTCTTTTTCGATTGCGCCCTCTAACCTTGCGGATTGTGTCGACGTGTTTGTGAGCCCCTTTTACAACCTCTACTATTCAGGATAAAATGATGGATTTTAGAAAGTGATTTCGCTTTCATGGTGGGCTTTCATTTGCAGTTAACTGAATATCTGGTCCCCTGGAAAACTTCCCTTTGCTGCCATAGACGTTGTCGCGGTGCCACACAACGTCTCCATCCTGCGTGAGTCTACCTTGGCACGCAAAATCACCAAAACACCGTTGTACATGCAACCGGTCGATGTGCGGCAGGGAGCCAGTAATTGAGATGAGCCGGCACGGACACATGAATCCAATCTTTTTAGGCACAAAAGCAAGGCAATTCATGAAAACAAATGGCCCAATAAGATTAAGTTTTCATAATTCATGAAGTACGGCTACAAATAACACCAAAAACACATAAAATGGCTAAGTAAGTACTAACATGGACTCATGTCACTTGGGTATTTGGATTGGGTGCCACTTATGATCTCAATACCTCCACGATGTCACAAAATTATGAGTGCAAATTTTAGCACAAGTATAATACTAATAGTTCTGCATTTTGATAAGATGGTACCATCTCAGTAAGTTCTATTCGTGCTTGCTAGATGAAACTGTCGAGGTAGATGACCTCGACGATCCTTGTAGGAGTGAAAACATAGCATAATCTTGTTTTCATCAAGTTTTGCAAATAGCTCTCCCTGAACACCGCAAATCATCAAAGTTTTGAGTCACTCATCACCTATCTTGTTTCGAAGATCTGTCTTTATATAATAATCTTGGCCGAGAAAACTCTCTCAACTGAAGTTGTTGCCATCGGTAATATCACCGCAAGTGTAATAAGGTGGTAGACCAACGGAAATATCAAATGATGTCTTGTTTGAACCAACTTCAGAGCAAGACTGCTCATGGCTGTTGTCGACGTGGTAGATGCAGCACCGCTCAAGTACAAGACCCCTCCAGTCAACCAAAATGAAACAAATATCTACCATATTATAAAAAAAATCCATTATGAAGGTGTTTTGGAAAGCTACTGATATCGGAATCATGCTACCAGGAACAAAACCCTCATCCACGTGCCGATGTACTAAAATTTCAAATTCGCATAGTGACCAAGGCATTTGCATGGCTTCATTTTACAAATATTGTCAAACAGAGTTCAGCTTTGGCGATAATGCTACGTCGCATAGTATATTATTATCCTGACGTATGGCATTATCTTACTTACTCATAAGTCCAATTATTTGAGAACGTTTGGCCACGAAAAATGATCATGCTTGTAGTTTAATTTGTACTCGGGAACTTTCTATAGTACTCCTTTTACCTAATTATACATTACACACCTCTACTAAAATATTTGTTAAATTGTATGCTCTGAAAGCTTTGTCAATATATCTAATAATACATAAGTGGAGATGAACATTCACACATAATATACATAAAAAATATATAATTTGTCAATACTCGATAATAATAATTCACGAAGGAATGAGTTTTGTTCCTTTTCTATTTTCACATTTTATGTTGATATATTCGAATATCTTGTTAAGGGCAAAAAGGACACAAAATTTTCATTCAACTCAATAAAGGTTGAAATGATATAAAATAAGCAGAATAATAATATTTAAAAACATTATTGTGTGGTTAATAATGTTAGTTGTGTAATATGCAATATGTATTCTTTAAACATACACCATGAAAATTAAGTACAAAAGTTTAGTACAAGTATATTTAATTTAGTTTTCCTTAGGTCGAAAATTTAGTTGCAATGGTCATCAGTGGAGTCATCCATGACAGAATTGAATAGAATTCTATGGATAATTCTATTCGTATTAAATCGACAAGTTCCTACTCTCGGAAGCTCCATCCTGATCATGTATTTGACAAATCTGAATTCTCTGTATTGGACATTATGTACCCACTTCTTGCACTTCCCCATGGCCCTAAGGAAAGTTAGCATTTTCTTTTAGATGTAATTCCGAGTTAATAATGTTTTGCCAAAAAATACCATATAAACTGACCTTTCATAAGGATACATCCATCGGTAGTGTACAGGACCACCAATCCTTGCTTCATATGGCAAGTGGATAATTAAGTGCATCATTGATGTGAAAAACCCAGGAGGAAATATTTTCTCCTGTTTGCATAGGAGGATAGGAATATTTTCTTCAACCTCCTTCATTTTTACTGGATCAATTTCCCTACTGCACAATTGTCTATAGAAAAATCTTAGCTCTGCTAAGCAGACCCAAACATCATCATGGATAAAACCTCGCAGTGCAACAGGAAGTAAACGCTCCATGAATATATGGTAGTCATGGCTTTTCAATCCAGTAACCTTAAGTTGTTTCAAATTGACACCTCTCCTAATGTTAGCTGCATACATATCAGGGAATTTAAGGCTCTTCAACCATTGGAAAACTAATATTTTTTGTGCTCGATCCAGACTGAAAAGTGCCCTAGGTTTTTCCCAACGTCCACTTGGCTTCTTTTGCATATTGAATTTTGATCGATCACAGATTTCAGCTGCATCTAGCCGGGCCTTCACATTATCTTTTGTTCTTTCTGGTATGTCAAAACATGTCGCCCATATAGTTTCTCCCACGTTCTTCTCGTTGTGCATCACATCAATGTTGTGCCTAAGCATGAGTTTCTCAAAGTAAGCCAATTTCCACAAACCAGAAATGTGCGTCCAATTGTGAGTTGTCCCGTAACCTTCAAATGTGGGATTGCCTTTGCCTTTGTTAGGAACAAGGGATTTGATTTGTGCATGCACCTGTTCACCAGTTAGGCGAGGAGGAGGGGGGTTGAAAATTTGCTTGTTCTTTCGAAAACCTTTCAAACTCCTACGAAATGCATGCCGGCAGGCAGAAACTATCGGTGACAATCAAACAAGCAATACTTTGTACCGTTGGTCAACCAAAAAGCACTTAAACCACCTAAGAAAACTGGACAAGCAAACTTACCATGTGTGCTATGTCCAGAAACCATTCCAAGGGCAGGGAAGTCGCTAACTGACCAAAAATAGCAAGCCTTAAGTCTGAATGTTTTCTTGGAGTAACTATCATATGTTACCACCCCTTCATCCCATAGTTTTTGTAAATCATCATACAAGGGTTGCATGTAAACATCAAGATTTTTTCCAGGATGCTCTGGTCCGGGAATCACTAGAGAGAGAAATATATTTTCCTTCTTCATGCACATCCCCGGAGGAAGGTTGTATGGAGTAACAATTACAGGCCAACAGGAGTAAGGTGCAGTGCCAAAACTAAAGGGTGTAAATCCGTCTGTGCATAGGCCTAGACGGACATTTCTCGGCTCTTTGGCAAACCTAGGATATGCACGATCAAAACTCTTCCAGGCCTCACCATCTGAAGGGTGAACCAGAAGCTCTGGGTTCTCACGATGACCTTCCTTATGATATCGCATATGTTTAGCAGATTCCTCGGCAAGATAAAGCCTTTGAATCCTAGGAATTATAGGTAAGTACCGTAATACCTTCCTAGCAATTGGTCTTGACCGTGTTTCTGAATCTTCAGAATTTTCTTGAGAATTTGTCTGGACATAGCGTGGCTCATTACAATAGTCACAAATAGACTTATCTTTGTTTTCCTTTCGGAACAACATACACCCATTGACACAAGCATCTATTTTCTCATATGGCATTCCTAAACTACTCAAAAGCTTCTTGGATTCAGAAAATGTAGCTGGGAGCTTTGAATCTTTAGGAAGCAGGTCATGCACGAACATAAGAAAAGTATCATAAGCAGATATAGACATATTATGTTGGGTCTTGAACGACATTAAACGTGTAACAGCAGATAGGATGGACATGGTGGTCTCCTTATGGACTGGCTCTTTAGAGGCTTCCAGCAACTCATAGAAATTATTAGCAGCTGAAGTTGCAGCTTCATCTTCAGCCGAAGGTTGATGGAAATTTACCACATCAGTTAGCATTTCGTCCCAATGGTCTATTTCAGGAAATGTTTCATCTAGTGGAGGAGATTCATTCACCCTTTC
The DNA here is from genome assembly GCF_022539505.1 of Lolium rigidum. Classification (NCBI taxonomy): domain Eukaryota; kingdom Viridiplantae; phylum Streptophyta; class Magnoliopsida; order Poales; family Poaceae; genus Lolium; species Lolium rigidum. The sequence goes on along the minus strand of NC_061512.1, from coordinate 239,215,866 downwards.
CCCATATTCTATCCATACTAAGTATCGTGGCATGAAACCATTTTTAAATAGGTGTATGGACATCTCACGTTTGTTTTGCTTCTTATAATTGACACACTTAAGACATGGACATAAAACACCATCCCTCTCTGCATTTGGTATAGAAAATGCCCTGTTCACAAAATCATCTGTTTTTCTAACCCAGTTGATGTTTGGTTTGCCATTGTTCCAACCCTCACACATCAACCTGCGATCCTCAGACATTTCTCCCTATCTGGTGAAAAAAGATTGAAATTACACTATGTTTCTATTGATAGGATTTGAGATTGATTTAGTATCCATATACAAATTATGTTCATGTGGATCAGATTTGTATAACAAATTCAAATCGATCTATACGAATGATTCTTAGATAAAGAAGATGATCCGCAAATATATGTATCGATCAGGTCTGTCCCACTATACTTAGGTTGCATAAGTATGCAACTAATAGTCATTGCAGAGATATGCATTGCCAGAAAAATAATTAACAAGACACAAATTCATGATTCATATTTATAGCTCAAAGTACAATACATTCTTTCAGAAAGTATGGCAATAGATGTATACTTACATTTTGCCTGGCTAGTGTTCGTGATTCCAGTCCCCTGTTCTGCGTGTCAACTTGATCTGATGATGTGCTGCGTTAAATAACTCACGATTAGATAATAGATGAAAGCATCTACTTGGATATTTATGAGGCGGGAGGGAAGAACATTAAGAAAATAATTTCGAATTACTGGAATCACCATAACTGGATGAATACCACCTCGTTGATCAGGAAGAAGAACTTCTACCTCTGTCCTTGACCTGGTTGACGGCGACGGCAGCGTTAAAGATCTCGCGGTGGAAGATAAAAGAAATAGTTCAGTAGGGACGTAGGGTGGAAGAGAACCGTGCATATCTACTGTCGCATACCGGTAGTGGCCCTAAAATTAAGCCTAGACGTGTGCGGGATGGTAGAAAAAAATATTGACGGCGGGAAACAAGAATATGGAGGGAAACCCATAAATTTTGGCGCCACAATCTCTTCTCTCGCTTATTTTCACAAATTAGCAGAAAAAAAATTACAGAGTTGATAAGAAAGCTTATTGACTTACGAGACGAAATAGCTGCAACTGCAACGAACACCCACCGTGCGCTCACCGTTGGGGCCATATCGCTCAAAAGCTTCCCCTGGCTCATCCGAGCCTACCTCCAGCATGGCGCGAAGTCGCCACCCTACACCTACATCGCCGCTGAAGTGTCTTTGCTCGCACATGGGCTCCATAGATCTAACGTTTGTGTTGTACAGAGAAGGGGAAAAGTTAGGCAGATAGGACACGTGTGCAGAGCAAAGGGGAAACGGTGTGAAGAAGGATGACTGCATATAATTTTATTTTTGAGAGTACTGATCGATCTACTGACCGACACGGACTCTAGACGTGCCTTGTTCTGCTCATACCGTATGGAAATTAAATTCACATGCGAGTAGTATTACCAAAGAAGTAAAATCAAGGAACTTAAGTTTAAGCCTTGTTCTGCTCCTTATACCGTATGGAAATTAAATTCAGATGTGAGTATATTACCAAAGAAGTAAAATCAAGGAACTTAAGTTTAAATTATATCTGAATTAACAAACCGTGTGGACTAGTTGGTCATGTACAGTGTCAGTCTAGTCATAGATAGGTAAATCACTCGTTTCATATAAAAAAAATAGATAAATCACTTCATGTATGACAGCCTAGTCACAGAACATACTGGACATGCACGAGTAGAATGTCAGAGATATTGTGGCGCCATAAAATCCGGAGATCAAACAGTTGGGTTGTATTGAACAACATCAACATTGTCATGGGTACACTGCATAGCTGGCCGGCCTAATAAGATTAACTAACGAGCTTGTCGGAGATTAATAGTGATACATGACAGTTTTTGCACTTACGACAGTACCTTTACCCACCATTTAACGATATACGACTGTCTGCAGGTAGATTAAATCCCAGTCATAAAAAACTTGATCCCTTGTAGTGAGTATACTTAATTTAGTTTGCCTCTGACGAAAATTTAGTTGCAATGGTCGTCAGTGTAGTCATCCATGAGATAGTTGAATTGAGTTCTATGGATAATTCTGTTCGTGTCAAATGGATAGATTCGTATCTCGCAAGCTCCATCCCAATCATATTTTGGAAAATTATGAATTATCTTTGACATTATGTACAATGTATTATGACAACGTAAATTGTCTTTGTCTTTCTTATTGTCTGTTTTACTTATTCTGTCTATCGTGATTAGTTTTGTATACTAAATTACATATAGAGACAACATAACATAGTTCGACAACCACGTATCATTAATTTTCCTTACACGAGTGTTACTTTACTATGATTACTTTGTAATGTGTCATTTTCACCATGAAATACCAACTACTTATTGACTTCACTTAGACATGCATCTTGTTGACAAATTATACTCCCAAAATTATGAGTACGGTGTTTTCCAATCGGTATTCTAAGTAAAACATATAAAAGTTTCAAAACTTCTAAGTTTTTTAATAGTTATGTGCAGATGTTTCCTACAATATGTATTTTTATAAATAATACATCTTAATATCGGAAATACTTTAGGATACATAAAAATTAAACGCTAAATAGAAATATGAATCAAAAAAATTATTTGTACATAATAAACCTATATAATTCTTCTATTCTCATATTTTTTTGAAATGTAAAATTCATTATTATCTAGAAATCAGGCTTCTTGACAAATAATACTCTCTAAGGCCATCTCCAATGGGCCACCGCACCATCATTACAATACGGAATTCTCGATACGCCTCGAGCTAGAGAGCATGCGAGGTGGAGCAGCGAGTAATTTTTCTTGCAAAGTTTCCTTGAAATTACAAGTAGGGATCTTAATTGCGGGAAGAAACAGAAGTGGAAGGGTTAAACTCCTCTATCAACGAAAGACATGATCGATAAAAGTGTGTAAAATCACTTGTTTGAAACATCTTTAAATAACCTGTCTATTAGAAGTTGTATTTTCCCTGGTCAAAGGAAAGGAATTAAAGGGAATCACTAATGATGAGGCGATGAGAAAAGAGGGTAGTATTAAAAAACATCGGATGATCGTAGGTCGATGGAAAAAAGAGAGGCTAAACTGCACCGTAGCTGTAGTGCCCGTTGCAAGGAAAACGCGCACCGGTTGAAAGATGTGACGTACAAAGGATCATGTTTTTCAGAAATACAAGAAAAAAGGCAGCAGAATTTTCTCGACTAAAAGAGGCGGCTGATGGTGGAGTATATTTGTTTCCTAAGTTGCTAAAGAAGAAATGGTAGTTTTTCTCCGACTGACAGTAGTTAATGGAGTAAGTATATCTTTTCAAAATTATTGTAGAACAAGTTATTTTCACAAATGCTAGAAACAAGGCAACAATATTTTCATTGACTAAAAGAGGCGGCGCATAGTAAAGTAAAACAATAAAAATTACGCTTGTGCCGTCATTTAGAAATTACCGTCAAAGAAATATGATGTGCCCTAAAAAAATTCATCTAGATGTGCCCTAACAAAATTCATCTATCCTAATTTTTTTTTGCTCAACTTTACCTAGATACGGATCTATATAAATATATTTTAGTTATAGAGCGGCACTATTTTAAAACAGTGGAAGTACTATTAGATAGATAATAGCATGTTTCATTATTGACATCAACAAATTACAGAACAATTGACGCTCACGATTTCTTCCCAGCGGTTGCTTTCGAAAAATATTGGTAGTGTTTGAAAAACGAAATGGCTAATGGGAATGAGTAATGATTCCGAAATAATAACACGAGCTCCACAATAATAGAGCTGCAACTCGGCTGCGTTTTTGAAAAGGTACTCATTAGATTAGGGTGTGCGTGTGTATATTCATAGAGTGAGTTTGTGTAGGATAGGATCTGTACCGTGTTTCATCAAAATAACAGTGGTGTTTGTACCCTGTTTTGATAAACAGCAAAGTCTAATGATTCCAAAACAATAACACGAGCGCGACAATAGGGCTGCAAGTCAGCTGCGAACCCAGCACGAGACGACGCGCCAGCGGCCGGCGTAAAGAAAACGAAGGCCGATGCGCGAGCTTGTAGTAAAAGCTTGCGCGTCAAGATACAGTGCGCTACTGCTGCTGTGCGCCTCTGAAAAGGTGCTTCCATTGCCATTGCTCCCTCCATCGTCGCCGGTCCCAACGTCCCGCTTCTTCTTCAACCGGCCCGCTAGTGTAGCTAGCTCGCCCCACAGGAGAGGTCCCATTCCTTCCTGTTTAGGAGCCGTGCTCCAGTGCTCCCCCCTAACCCAAGGTGAAGGGTTATATTTGTTTTTTCTTTTTCTGTTTTCCTACCTTAGGGCCGCTAAAACTTATATCCAGTTCATGTATACCCGTTCCTATACATACGGCATCAATACGTCTCGTTAGAAAAATAGAGGTCATGTGACCAGGTAACCATCCAAGATGCGTAACTACCGTCCCATGCCGTGCATGCTAGGTTTTGAAACCTGTTGGGTGCGTACGCATCCCCTGGGATCCGACGACGGTGCCACCAGACGATGGAACCGCTACGCCGGCAGGAATCCTGGTAATTAAGGGTGCTACACGTGTCGGTCATCTCCGCCATCGCCGGTGATATCGTTGGCCGCTCCAGATCCGACAGTCCATCGACGGAGGGTACCCTCTGTTCTCGGCGAGGCTAGGGTTAGGGTCTCCGCTCGATCCTATCGAGATGTTGGGACGGTTAGGTTTTCCTGCTCGTGCGGAGTAGGCTTCGTACACCATACGAGCCATAGTAGTACACCATACGTACAAAAAAAATTGTACAAGACAACGCAGGCCATAAGGGCCAATGAGGGCTATACATACATGTCAGATTTTTAAATTATATAATCATACCCAAACTTACGAAGGGATATGGGTAGATCTCCACCGTTCTTGTTTTTAGTGCGGTCAGAATTTTGCTAGGGGGGGAGCACCGGAGCAGAAGTGTAGCTACTCCGGCGATCCAGCAGCCCCACTGACCGGTCCCAGCCTTGCTTCTCTTCCCTTCTTCTTCGCGACCTCATTCTGTTTGCCCCTGAACAAGTGCCGTGTGTGCAACCAAATGGAGGTAGGTGTTGTGTGATCCAGGCATCCTTCCTTCCATACTTGCCCGAGCGGTGGCCACCGCCTTGATCTTGTACTTACCCGTGGTTTATCTCGTTTTGGTTTTCCAGCAGGCGGCGAGGAGGCGTCAGGTGCCGGCGTTCGGGGACTGGAACTACTACTACCACTACGACGAGCCGGAGGTCGCCGCGCCCGCCGCCGCGGCGTACTGCTACGGCGCCGTGCCCGACCCGGAGGCCTGCCGCGACGTGTGGTTCAGGTACTCGCCTCCCCGGCGCAAGCCCACGCCTGCCAAGAAGACCAGGAGGAGGGTGCCGGAGGGCGACAGTGATGCCTCGCTGGAGAAGAGGGGGAGACGGAGCGCCAGGCCGGCGTCGGAGGCCAACGGAGCGCGCGCAACAAGGGTGGTGCGGCCGGTCGACGAGGACCTGTACCAGGTGCCGCCGCCGGAGCTCGCCTCCTCCCACTGGCGCCGCCCCAGGAGGAGGAGCCTGTGGATGGGATGCCTGGGATGCGTCGCCTGAACCTGTTCCGTGTTGACAGGATGCTCCGATCATGTTCATCAGTTCATGAGTGCTACTGGTAGTACTCCGTATTATATTTGCCTTGCTTATTATTGGCTCTCTGTGTTTGATAGTTCTTCACTCGTCTTGTGCAATGTGTGTAGCGTTTTAATCAATAGTAGTACGTAGCGGTAGTACATTTGTGCTACTACACTTAAACAGTTGGATGAGAATTTCCATTTCTGCTGGATAGATTTGTGCTTCAGTCTCTCTGATGATCATGCTAATAGAATGCTGCGTCTCTCCGATGATTATCTTGCACTGTTGATCAAGTTTGATTTGCACGTAGACGAGTTTCTTGGCACGTGTGCGTTCATCAGAGATAGCAATGCTTAACAGTACGTGAGCACGTACAGGCGGTACAGCCCCTGTGCCGGAGTATGTATGCGGCCCTGACGTACCAGCCTGCCGGGAACATTGATTCGTGCAGTTGGATGGATGCTGTTCATGAACCGGCTCTCGCGCGTGCCTGCTGTTTTCAGCTCGCCCATGCCACAGCCTCACAGGCCCGTGCCGCGGCGAGAGGTACAGACTAGAGAGGAAGCAATAACAATTCTGCATTTGTCTGTTTTTAGCATAGATATATCGAGCAACGTCAAAAGGTCGCAGAAGCCTCAAACGTTCACAAACCCAGCCAGAGAGGTGAGGTCGAGTTAAAAAGAAAGGAAGAGGAAACCTAGGTGTAAAAAGGAAGAGGATGTGTTCGTGCCAGCACGCATGGTAAGAAACATTAATTTACGTCAGGGCTGGTGAGCCGTCGCCGCGGTAACTTAATTGGAGTGTAGCTGCGTCCCCCAAAGCATCCACAAACGCGCCGGATTGAGCGTTTGGAACGTATTTTGTTCGTGCCGCCTTTGGGGGACGTCGCTCCCCAGCCGCGTCTCCCAAACATTTAAAATACTTTTTTGGCATTTTTATTTTAATTTCCACAAACTAATACATAATTGGGTACGTGGTTTCCACAAACTAATACATAGTTGGAACCGTGGTGGACAAAAATATAAAATATTGCAAATAAACTAAACCTAACTAGGCCGTGCATCGAAGGTTTCCTGTGTTCGCTGCTAAGAAAGAACACTCGGAGGCACACTCAGTCACCCAAACTGGAAAATCCAGCGGGAGGATGGTGCCCTTGTTGGTTCTACCGATGAGGCGAACAGGCAGAAGCCTCCGTCCATGTATTCGCTGCGAAGAAACAACACTCAGTCGTCCTCCTCGTCGGTGTTGTCGCCGTGGGAGTCCATGTCGTTGTGGTAGTCCCGGCGGCAGCGCCTCTCGTCGAAGACCTTGACGCTCATGTCCCTGTTGCCGAAGTAGGAGAACAGGAGGATGAAGACGGCTTCGAGGCTGTGGTGGCGCGCGAACTTCTCCCAGCCGATGTTGAGGTACATCTTGCCGCGCGCGTCGTAGATCGCGTCGACGATCCACCGATAGTAGCCGCACGAAGCCTCCCGCAGATGCATCTTGCGCGGGCGTACGGCGCCGACGTACTCGACGAAGGAGTCCGACAACCTCTGGATGCCGCACGGGTTGCCCTTGAGGACGAGGACGAACTCGAACAGCACGTCCGGCTCCACGTCCATCTCCGACGATGAAGACGACGGCGTGGGAGGCGACGGCGAGCGTTCTGCTATGCCGCGGCCACGACCACGACCACGGCCGCGGCCGTGAGGTCGGCCTCCGCCTCTACCAGACATAGCGTCGAGTCTTGTTGAGAGATGGTGGCGGCTAGGGTTTGGGAGAGAGGCGCTAGGGTTTGTGTCTGAGAGGGACGATGAGAGGCGCCCCTTTTATAGGCCGGAGGGAGGCGGATGAGCGGTGGCGCTCATTAACGCCGGCACGCAGAGCTAGGCGCGACGGGACGCGTCGCTGCGCCTCTGCGGGAACTGCACCGTCGCTGCGGGAACTGCACCGTCGTTGCGCGCCAATAACTTCCGTCGCGAGGTAGGCGACGGTTAGGTTAAAATTTATTGTGCCGCTGACGGGTCGGGCCCGCGTCGCTAAGCCTCGCTTTTCGGTGCATCCGGCGTCCCCGGTGCGTCCCCTGTGGGATGGGGACGGGCTCGGGGCGCCGGACACCGTATTGGGGCGCGCCGGACAAAAATCGGCTTTGGGGGGACGCGGCTGGAACGCACTTTTTGTCCGGCGCGCCCCAAATTGCTTTGGGGGACGCTTTGGGGGACGCGGCTGGAGATGCTCTAAGGGCATCTCCAGCGGGCCGACGCATATTTATGTCCGTTTGCGTCGGGCACGGACACAAAAAACGTCCGCATGTCCGCATGCGTCTTCCCCTTCTCCAGCGGCAGAGACGCATTTATTTGACCGCATGCGTTATTAGAGAGGAGAGAGAGAGGGAAAGATTCTGTTTGTGTGGCTAGAAATGACCGCATGCGTGATTAAAGGAGAAGAGAGAGGACTGCATGCAGACCAAACGGAAGCAAACGGACGCGCGGACGACGCATTCCTGGCGCATATTTGCTCCAAGTTTGCGTCAGGACGGACACTGTGGACGTTTTGCGTCTAGCCGCTGGAGCGCGTTTTTTATCCGCGCAAACGCGAACGGACGTTTTTCGTCCGTTCGCGTCGCCCCGCTGGAGATGCCCTAAGAGCATCTCTAGTCGTTGGGGTTTTCCCCGCCAAAATCTGGGCTAAATAGCGCCGGATGGATGTAAATTTCGGCTTGGGCGGCTCAACTTTTCAGCGGCGGCCTCAGAGAAATCTTGGCGATATGACGAATTCAAACAGAGCATGACGAAAATCGTTCAAACTTAGCCTAAAATAAGAGATATTTAACATATATAGGCGAGTTCCTACATATTCATAATATATTTAAATTCGGCTAGAGGGAATATTAACTAAACATAAAAACATGATGTTTCTACATGCCGAAATGGCGGTAGAATGCCGTGTAGTCGCCGTCGTCGTTGTCACCGTCATCGTCGGGCACATGCGTGCCGGAGGAGCAACGGCCAACGGGTAATTTTCCGGATCGATGGGAGGACGCCAGACGCGTTTAGGGCATGCTGGTATCAAGCCCTTTTACCTAAACACGATGCCAAACAGATTTTTTGCAGCGAAATTGAAATCGAAATTGAAATAGACCTAGCCATAAAGTTCAAAGGCTAGAGTTTTAAGTCCCCATCATCTAATTGCCGCGCTTCACCTGCTAAAATATTAAAGAATCTAGGAACAAATAAAACCTAGAAGAACGGGGTGAACTCCGTTATCGATGGCGGCTCATCACGATCAACGTCGTCCCTCTAGGCTACAACCCAGCCATTCCATTTGTCCACTTTCTTCCACCGATTGTTCGGCTATACTCGCACCCTTTGTATTGTTGCCAAATGGCCGCCGCCCACAATTCCACACATAGGAAGCTCGGCGGCTTAGAGTAACATGCCACAACCTCTCGCTTGTCGCCTCCCGACGTTTGCAATCGCCACATCTCGCTGGAACAAAAGAGGGACCTCCAGCAAGTCTTGGCTTGGGGATATGAGTTATCCCCCCTCTCCCATTGCACCATCGATGTAAAGTTTAGGGTTAGGGTATCAATTTAGGATATTTTAAGTAATTGTGCCTAGAATTGTGTCTATTTCCGTCAAAGTGTAGTACCCGAGGTGGATTGTGCGGCCGGCGACGATCGCCAACCAGCTTGGGCCGGTGTTCCTGTCCTCGAATCAGCACATCGTTGGCGCATACACGAACGTTTGCGGGACAAAGTCGTTGGTTTTGGAAGTGACAAATACGGGACACCAGTTCTTTGTGTGTTTGCATCACAACCTAAGTAGTATGCGATATTGTTTCACAATGATGAGTTGCTCAAATTTGTTCACATTCATATTTGTAGGATGGCATCAACCGTGGGTTCGTGGGTTTGTAGGATGCCAATATGCGCACATCTTTTTTGTGGGGCATGTATGTGAATAGCAATAATTCTCAAATTTGGTAGAAAATTGAAAATGATGCGTTGGTTAAGATTTTGTTTAAAGAGAAGAATTTGGTGGACAAGAAATACGCTAACTTATTGGGAAATGTGATGAACTGGATAGATATGTTCTAGCAAGACATGGCAAAATTAAGGAATACTATGAGGAGCAATCTGGAATTGAGTTGCACGAGATGGAGAAGGAGAAGAACTTGCTGGAGAACGATAAAAAGGAAAAAAAAACAACTAACAAAGTAGAAGAAGAAGAATAGGTTGGAATACACGCTGTTTAATCTTGTGGAAGCTAGTAATGCAAACAAGGAGAAGCTGAAGAGGATCCCAAAATGATGCCATGAGTGAGATGTATTCATTTGGTTATTGATGAGGATGCATGCTAAAAAAATTAGATGTTCTAATATAATTCAACTTGTTGCTCTCCAGGTTGTGATGCCACAAGGCCAAACTTTCGTTGGAAAAACTGCTTCGGTATTCTGAGGGAATGTTGCTCTCCTGGTTTCACGCGTGTCACATCACACAAACGGATTCTAGTAGAAAATGTCGTGTCGCTCAAATCTTCCGGGAAATGGCCGTGCTCTTGAATGCTCGATCGTGTGGGGAGTACTGGGTGACGCACTACAATATTTTCAGGTCGCCCATGCCACACTGTGGCACGCAGCCTGCATCTGCATAGATACAGCGGCAGCAGTAACTATTTTGCATGTGTCCCTTCTTAGCACGGATATATCGAGCAAGGTCAATAGCCCAGTGAGCGAGGTCCAGTTGGAACTCTCTAAAAAACTATCACCAAAGGAGGAACACGATGTCAGCAGCGGTGGGTGAGAACGAGTAATGGAGCAGTGGAGCGCCGAGTAATCTTTCGGTTCTTGAACGCCCAAATTTCAGTTCAGAAAATGCTTCAGTTTTCACGGGCAAATGTTGTTTCATGCACGTCTTATCAGTCAAATCTTCCGGGAAATGGCCACGCTTGAATGCGTACTGCTCGTGGTCACGTGAATTCATTTTACTCTTCTGACGATCGATGCTCAGCCTTCTTGGACATTACCTATCATGTACAAGGTACACGCTGTAAGCCTGTAACCTTGCAGTTCGTGTCAAAGTGTGTCTGTCCTGTTTCATAACCTCTGGTATTCAGATGCGATAATCGATTTGCGATAGAGTTTCTTTTTATAAATGGAGACTAGCACTCAATTGAATATCTGACTTGTTGAAAATCTTATTTAATTTTTTTAGCACGGGCGATATTTAGTTTATTATAAATAAACTTTTACATGATTTCTTGCTTCCAACATTTTATGTTGGCGCATGTCTAGACCAACACTTGTTCCAAAATTACACTATGCTCAAGCCAAGATCAAACTTGCACTTTCGTAAATTTTAACCAAGTATGTCAAAAATATAACTGTACTTATGGTTTGAAAATATAATTCACCAGAACCAAAAATGTTAATTACACCTTCTCATTTATTACAACACACGCCAATAGTTTTTGCATGTGAATGAGAAGATAGAAAAGAAAGGGCACATTGAAACGAAAGCAGCATGCTACATTGAAGAACCGGCTAAATAGGGTGGATTATAGATTTAAAATATCTATTAGAGTGGGAGCGATTGCCATTATTTAGCCGTTGTGTCTATGCAGAAATAGCTAGGTTAATGACAAAAATTATTCAATTTTGCATGTTATCTATTGGTGCACTTCTTTGCTCCGTTCATGGCCATCTCTTCAGCGCTTGGAGAAACACGTCCTATTTTTGGAAGTACCTACATGGTTGGATGACACATCGAGAGATAATTTTTCCTTGCATGGGTGGTAGAGTAATCCACGGATTTGACCTCCACCACCCTAGGTGTTCATACTGATTTTGAGTTGATCACGTGTGTTGCACCTTGTTTTTACCTTTTGTATCGTTGGACGTCGGTTGTTTGTGCGGCTGTGTAACCGGGTGTAATGGTTATACATTTAAGTAATACAAAACAAACTTTATCGAAAAATATCGAAGAAGGGAAACACGCATGAAAATTAAGGACGATAAATAGGAGATGGCTTATTGTCCCGAAAAATGTGAAATCGGAGAGAGAACTTCCGATACTAGTAGAAGCACAATTTACACTTGGCCTAATTTTATGTTACCGAGTAGGCGTTGAATTGCATATTTGTTAAATTATTTATACCACATATGAGTGCATGTGACCTAACGGTAATCGCATTGCTGGTTTTGAGCTGGCCCGTACTACACTGTCTCAGGCCGGTGGCGCAGAGATACAGAGCCAGTAACTATTTTGCATGTGCCAGTTTTTGGCATTCATAAATCATAAGTCGACCAAGGTCAAAAGCCACTCAGCGAGGTCAAGAAAACTGTGTGTGCACCACTGCAGGCCGTCTTCTTCCTCAGAAAGAACAGGGCTGCAGGTCGCAGGCAAGCAGCCGTAACTTCGTCAATCTACCCTACCCCCAGTGTAGATGGGTAGATGCAACATCTGTTGGTCGGAAGGCGTGGAGCACATGCGGGCCGGATGAGCAACGGTTCATTTTACGGTTCTTCCATGGCCGAATTCTCGTTGAATATTTTCTTGGTTTTTCACGGAGAATGTTGCGCTGCTACGGGTTTCATGCATGTCTTATCACACAAGTCGTCGGAGGAATGACGACGCTTGAATGCTTACTGCTCGCGACGTGCTTTGGTCTTACTCTTCTGACGATCGGTGCTCAGCCTTCTTTGACATGACCGTTCCTTCGTCAGTACACACACTGGGACACCGTAACCTTCTTCATGTTGTGTCGACGGGTGTCTCCTTTATATTCTTTCTCTGATCTGTACTCGCACGGAATTATAGGTTTACTGTACTTGTGTTATTTTCCTACTAGATGGTCTTTATGACCATTTAACTAGACATTTCGAATATCTGCCACGTTAAAAATTCAGTTTTTTTCTTCTCTGAAACTTCGGAGGCCGGTGTCACCATAATGAAACATCCGAGAGGCCACAATGTTCAAGATCTCGGCGCCACCACGTCAAAAAAAAAAAAAAAAAAAATCTCGGCACCACAACCGCGACCGAGACTAGCGTCATTTTCAGGAATAAAATTCGTTAAAACTTAACTATTCTGTTGAAAGCCAAGTATCTTGTTTATATAAATCTGGTCCCTAGGTGAAATAAATCACTCATTTCTTTCCTGCCAAACTATTTTGAAATGGTTCATCACCATGCAGGACGGTGCACAAATTGGGTTTGTTGGGGCCAAGAGAATTTGGCACGAAACTACTCTAGGAGTTCTCCTCATTACCCTTTGCATCGGGCCGCTGACCTAGCTTCGGGTCAAGATAGCTTGGCGTCATTCCTGCTTTGAGATGCAGGGGTTTGCGCCATGGTCCTAGTTTTCCAGCAGCTTGTCTATATGCAGAACATGTATATTTTTTTCTCATACATGCAAGACTCAGGAGCTAATATTTTTTGCTTTAGACATTGTTGTTGGAGTGTCTAAATATAGACATTGTGGCTGCTATTTTGACAATATAGATATTTAGAAGGTGCTTTAGACAAGCCGCTGGAGAATATCGTTGTCTAGGTCTCGTTTTGACACCCATTTTCACATGCTGCTAGAGATGCCCTTAGGGCATCTCCAGCACGACGACTACTAGAGGGCTATAGCACATGATAAGGGGCACGAGGTGGGATGACCACATTGGGTTGTTCGGTGTTAGGAGGGGACGTGGGAAGACTGCGAGTCGGCGAGGTGGGAGCGCATCGTTTGGACCTACATGTGGGACACAGTGTAGTCTGTGGCAGAAGTGACGACCGTGGATGTAGAGGTGGTTGTGTATCCTGGGAACTTACAGAGCTCGTCGATGAGGCCTGGGCATGAGCCGCTTCAACAAGAGCATGGCCTCAGCTACGGAAGGCGATATCCCGAGTTGGACGTTGGTGTTGGCATGCACGTCCAAGGCCATCTCAGTGGCCACCCTAGCGGTGGCTTCGACAACTTGATGGGCTTTCTTCGTCCGCACGACAGTGCGACTGTCCTTGCATTTGTTGGTCTCTATCGCCCTTCCTCCGTTGTCTTCTCTTTCTTCGGCACCTTGGCCTTCACCCCACGTCCGACGGTGGCAACCCACTTTGGGGTTGGCTTTGGGGCGGGCTCTGGGACAGCTGGGGCACTACTTGGGGTTGCTTGGTCAACGTACATGGCGGCGTCCATCGCAGGCTAGTTCTTGGCACCAGCGATGTGGCCACACCTGAATGTGTGCCTCATATTGGTAAACCTCGTTCCGCTCAACTGGGGGTCCACATGATGGGCCATGAAGACAAGGAAATGAAGACTGCCACACAGTCTAGAAGGACATAGTCTGTCACGCAGTCCATGAGACATAGGCCACCACGTAACCCAGTAACCCGCGTATCAATCAAGGAAAGGACCAAGATAGAAAACTTTGTAACTTATCCGGACACGGTACATGAGACCCAGACTCTCATATAATGGCTAGGAGGGCTTCTGAGGAGGACATCCGGAAACCCATACACGCCATACACCAAACCCTAACTACGCTAGATCAATCTCACCATAGCCATCTCGGCAAATTTTGCAATCTCATCATTAATACAAGCAACAAGCCGCACGTAGGGTTTCTCCTTCGGAGGCCTAAAGCTGGGTAAAACTCGTGGTCCCTTGTGTATTGTGCTTGTACGCCGTCGAAACCACCATCACGTTTCTTCTCCAAAACCAAAGTCCATCAAGTATGGGCATTGCTGTGGTTCCCCCACGTTAATTGTGTCGTCTGCGAGAACTCCGCGTGTTGGAGTTTCTACTTAAGCAACAACAACATGTGCAAAAGCCTGTTTTTCAAATAGTTTCAACCATACAAGGAGTTGGCTAAGTATGGATCAGTGGCATACAAATTGGAGATCCCTATTGACAACCAAGTACACCTAGTATTTAATGTGTCTCGGCTAAATCCTACATTCCCGATCGTAAATCGGTGTTCACGGAACTTCCAACGCCTCTGCAACATGAGGACGCTGGCTTGGTACCAAAACTTATACTAGACATGCATCTAGTCAAACGAGCAAATCCATCTTATCTGCAGGTGTTGATCAAGTGGTCTACAATATCCCCGAACATGGCGACGTGGGAGGATTATGAGGTGCTTCATCAGCGATTCCTAGTTGCAGCAGCTTGGGGGCAAGCTACAACGGGAGACATCGAATGGAAATTCACCTTCACAAAATGAAGACATGTACGATACAAATGTTTGACCTCTATGTCACCAAGGCTATTAGATGCTAGATGTGTATGATGGTGTGTTTAAATCACCTCATGGTTGAAGGATAGTCTTAGGACTTGTTTGATCCAAAGGATTTTCAAAGAAGTTTTGTAGGATTTTTACCCATATAATTTTTTTTTCCTATAGAGCCCGTTTGAATTAAAGGATTGAATTCCCCAAACTTCTTATGCATTGCTTTCCTATGTCACAATCCTATAGGATTTCTAACAAGGGGTTAGACCTCTTGAAAAAATTCATATGTGTGTACGATGACTATGCTATGCACTCAATCTCTATAGAATTTTTTTGTAGATTTCCTATGCTGCCATCAAACAACTAGTTATACCAATTTCATAGGTTTCTTTTCCATAGGATTCTAGGGGACAAGTCACCATTTTTCCTATTTCTTCACTTTTTCTATCTATGAATCAAACAACCCCTTAGAAGGAATTACATCTGAAACTACTTTCCCTGTCTTGTTCCTATCCTCTCCACATATTCCCCCTTCTATATGTCAAATTCATCTATCCATGGTTATCTGAATCTCTGTTCATACAACTTGGGTGTAACACAATGTCACAGTGTTCGCAGTCTGCCAGCAATGATGTCTTGTGCTAGGAGGTTTCCACATTCTTCCTCCATGATAGCCGTCTTGTCTCGTAAAAATGAAAAATAATTTATAAAATTCAGTTTGCAAATTCACCTTCGTAGACCAACTCCAACAAGTTTTAGTTATTTATTTTTTGATCTAAACTGCTACACATGCAACGTGTCAATTACTGCAGTTGATTCACGCGGGTAAATTCGTGGACGAGGATCTATAAAATAATTTTATGTAAAAAACTATATTTCACCTAGGATTCGGTACTTTCGCAGGCAGCGTTGACAGGCTACACATATATATTTAAAATTTCTACACTATACTACTCATCAGCAAGTCCTGATTTCGAAATAACACGAGGCTGCAAGTCAGCTGCGAACCCGGCACGACCGCGCCACGACAGACAACCGTCCCAGCCCATTGATCGATGGCCAGCTCACACGCTGCTGCTACATTGCGCTACTGCTGCTGCGGCTCTGAAAAGGAGCTTCCATTTCCATGCACCCTCGTCGCCGGTCCCGACGCAGCCCCGCCCCCGCCTTCTTCTTCAACGCCACGCACCGGCCGTTCTGACTAGCTAGTCGTTATAAAATATAAATACAGGCGCCCGGCCAGCCATTGGAGAGGTCCCATTCCTTTCTGCTTAGTTAGCTTCTCCAGCCCCACTGATCGGCCCCAGCTTCCCTTCTTCTCGGCCTCATTCTGTCTGCCCTGTGCTCGCCCTGCTCCGTGGTGTGGAACCAAATGGAGGTAGGCGTCGTGTGATCAAGGCTTTCCTTCCTTTCCTTTACATACATGCCGGAGCGGTGGTCATCGCCTTGATATGTCTTTTACTTACCTCGTTTTGGTCTTGCAGAAGGCGGCGGCGAGGAGGCGTCAGGTGCCGGCGTTCGGGGAGTGGAACTACTACTGCCACTACGACGGGCCGGAGACGGTAGCGCCGCCCGCCCTGGCGTATTGCTACGGCGCCACCCCCGAGCCGGAGGCCTGCAGCGACGTCTGGTTCAGGTACTCGCCTCCCCCGCGCAAACCCACGCCCGCCAAGAAGCCTAGGAGGAGGGTGCCGGAGGGCGACAGTGATGCGTCGCTGGAGAAGAAGGGGAGAAGGAGCGGGAGGCCGGCGCCGGCGTCGGAAGCTGCCGGCTGCGGCCTGGCGCGCACGACAAGGCTGGTGCGGCCGGTCGACGAGGACCTGTACCAGGTGCCGCCGCCGGAGCTCGCCTCCCACAGGCGCCGCCCCAGGAGGAGCATGTGGATGGGCTGCCTGGGGTGCGTCGCCTGAACCTCAAGTGTGAAGTGCTGAACCTGTCCTGTGTGGCTGTGTAGACAGGATAATGCGAGCTTGTTCGTCAGTGGTGGTAGATTGCGTATTTGCGTTACTTAATTTTTTCCCCTTTCTGTTGTTGGATACTTATATGATGAGTAGTAGTAGCAGTTTTTGGTACTAGGTTACACTAGCTATTGACATTTCAAGGTTTTACTCTTTTTGTATGATGATCTGTGTAAGATATTACTAGATGCAACATCTTGGTCTAGCACGTACACTAAGCAGAATTCGTCAGCCTGAAATCCTTTGAATTTCATACAAAGAATTCATTTGCACTATGGTTTGGAGGAAAATTCCCATTTACTACATCCTTTTATATATATATTTTTGGTTTTTCTGTGCAATCAAACACTGGTGGATCCAAAATCTTGTAGTTTCCTAATTCTATAGGATTGGAGAGGACATATCATTCCGATCTTGTGTTTTTCATATTCATGTGTTCTCTGAAAATCCTGCGAATCAAACGAGCCCTTAATCTCTCTGATGATCTATATTGCTGCTATTGGTATGTTGACATGATGGTGCGTGCAATTGTGTTTATCTGTAGTTATCTAAGAAACTTCTATTGGATCTAGGATAAGAAAACATCCAATCAATGTGTGAGTTGTCAATCTCTTCGGGCCTCCTCGCGCCGCTTCCCTTCAGGGGTGACCGGGGGAGAAATCCTAGCTAGCCCTGACCGTCACTCCCTCCCACCATCCACCCACCACGTCGTTCTTAGAGGCGGCCGTCGGGAAACCCCACATGCCACCAACAAAGGGGCCACCAGAAAACTTGTGTTGTATCTGGGATCAGAAGAAATCCAATGAATGGGTGGTATTAGTCAATTTCTAGCGAAAGCTCGAACCTTTTCTCCTACTTTATTCTTTAGGGTGAATCTTGCCAATGAATTGGGGAGATACGGCTCGATGTTCACTTACTACCTCCATACTGGTTTAAATGACAATTACACATTTTGAAAAATAAGTTTGACTATAAATTTAGTTAACAAAACATGAGATATATGCCACTACAAAAAATTTACCATTGAATTCATATTGAAAAGAAATTTCCAATAGTATAATTTTTATGATAGATATTTTATATTTTGTTAACCAAATTAGTAGTTAATTTTTTTTTCAAAATACGTAATAACCTTATAAACCGGTACAGAGGGAGTACATCATTTGAATAGATGGGCGAAGAGCTCAAATATTTTGATCTTAAGAACGGTATGTCCAGCTATGATAGCTCGTGTACATATTAGTGGGTGTACAAAAGCCACTTCATTTTTCCTTTCTTTGCACTTGTGCGGTTGTACCATGTTGGCGCCTCCTCATTGGTATCGACGGTTGTTGCCTGCATGGGCTGGGTGGAAGGGGAGAGCCACAGGACCAACGACTTCAACGACGATGTGGACAAATGTTTGTGCGATGCGTGGCTCGTGACCAGCCATGAATGCATAAATGGTGCCCCAAAAAAGGGCAAGGTCTACTGGGTCAAGGTGGTCCAAGAGTACGAAAAGAGGAAGTGTCACACGCCCTACGAGATGAAAAGCAATCACACGGAAGAGTCCATCAGAAAAAGATGGAACTACATCAAACAATTGACCTCCAAGTTCTGCGCCGCCGTCGATCGTGTTGTTTTCCACCCCCAGAGTGGCACGAGCGTGCTTGGACTTAACTTTTACCAATTGCAGGTACCCAGGGCCTTGCAGAAGTTCAAGGCAACACATATGAGGGGCTTCTATATGGTCCATTGCTGGGAGAAGCTGAAGAACGCATCAAAGTGGAGGGTTGACTATGCGTCCTACCATGAAGCTATCAAGAAAGGGACAGTAACGGTTGTCGTCGACGGCGAAGACGACGATCCTGAGCAGAAAGCCCTTCCACCTCGTCCGTGGGACCATAAGTCTACCAGGGCCGATCTTGCCTGGGAGGCATCAACCCTTGCGTTGAGCCAGACCTTGGAGAAGTTCATGGCGGACTCTCAAGATGCCCTAGACACAAGGGACGAGAAGAAGCGTCTGCAAAAAGAGGCCGCAGCTGCCATCTACTTCAACCTCACCAAAGAGGTTATTGAGGTCCAAAGGATGGACGTCGAGGCCAAAATGCGTGACGCCGAGGACAGAAGGATGGACGCCGAGGCCAAGATCCGGGCAGAGGAGACAAGGATCATGCTGGCCGACTTGAGCAACATGGACGACGACACCAGGACCTGGTTCCTGAAGAAGCGCGCCAAAATCCGCGCGCGAGACGCCTGATCTGCGGCGCCATTGTCAAGCACCATGACCTTTTTTTTTACTATATTTGATGTTTTGGCTATGTTTGTTTACCTTTTGGACTACATTTTGTGCCGTATCTTGTGCATAATGTAATGAACTTATTTGAGATCTCAGTTTGAGCTAATATGATGGCCATATGTTCATGATATTTGCTTGGTTCTCATGTTTTTCGATATTTCAGAAAAAATGGCCCGCGGCCAATACGTGTCGGGCCGCTAGACATACCCCTGACGCAAGCGGACGCATGGCCATTTTCGCGTCCGCGGGCTGACATAAACGGACGCGTGTGAACATTTTAGACATCTGAAATGCGTCGGCTAGCTGGAGATGTCTTCACAACCTCATCGTGTGGAGAGATGCAGGCTACAGAGGAAGCAGCAACTATTTTGCATGTGCCCGTTTTTAGCATGGACATATCAATCAAGTCAAAAGGTCGGAGAGGCCAAGCTCGTGCTCCGATTCAAGCCTTCACAAACCGAGAGAGGTGAGTTCGAGTTGAAAGGATGGAAAGAGAAAACATAGTAAAAAGAATGGTAAGAAATATTTACGTCACCACACCCGTTGCACGCTTCCACCACAAAATAAAACTCGCAGGAGAAAGGGGGGAAAGAACATAGTCGAGTGAGTTTACAATTCGGTGACTAGGATATGGGATATATATAGGAGTCACGGGGACTGAAAGATGTTTGGAAGGAAAGGCTACGAGAAAAAGGGCAGCCCAATAAAAAGGTGAAAAACTGGAAATACCATGTTTTACTCTGTATTCCAGTGACATTGGGCAAATATTGGGCGGAATGCAATTTTCGCGTGGGAAAAAGATAGGACGAAAATGAAGTACTGTTTTCTTGTGTCAAACTATGACACTCAGCAAACAGCTACTCCCTCCGGTCGGATTTAATCGACGCGGAGGGAGGCTTGCGCATGCACGTAGTTAGTTAGTTAGGTGCGTCAATTTTTTCACACCAGAGGGAGTAGTCGGGAACATTTTCTTCACGCAGGAAGTCTTGTAGGGAGAAACACAAAGCAAAACTTCACAGCGTTGTTAGGTCTGAGGGTGGCTGCCACGTGTCCCGACAGTTTGCCGAGCATTGTTGTTTGTCGAGTGTTTTTTTTTGCCGAATATGTTTGTTTGCTCGGTGTTTTCTTGATAGACTTTGGTCAGTATTTTCCACTCTTTCTGCACGGCCTTGACCCACTTTAAAGAACTAAAAATTCACCAAACTACAAGAATAAGACTATATACCAGGAATGGTGTTTTGGCACATGGGATCATATGCTCTCTTTATTTTGAAATGCATGTTACGTACATTTTGAAATTTCAAAAAATTGAAACGAAAAATTCGAACGTACATCTTCACGTCCTACACGCTCACAAAGTTGTTTCATAAAAATCCGACTTGTCGTGTGACATGTGTAAAAAAGACAAAATTCAATGCTGAAAATAAGGCTTTTCAGGAGATAAATTTTCTCTTTTTTACACAGACCACAAAACATATTGGTTTCTCATGAAACTTGACGAACGTACATATATTGTGGAGATGTACATGTAGAATTTTTTGTCAAAATTTTTCGACATTTCGAAATATAATTTTTTGATAGAGGGAGCATATGCACCCGGGAGCCGAATTGAATTTCCGTATATACCAGCCTTGTAGTATACTACTCTATCTAGTGTGTGGTGCTAACAGCACATGTTAAAGGGACTTTAGCTCTTGGAACTGGAACTGGAAATCGTCACACCCCTCGGCACCGATCTCCATGAAGGCTGCCAAAAGGCTTGACACCAACTTGGTGAGTGCAAGCTTTAACCCTACCGAGCATGGCCGCTGGTTGTCTGCAGCGGTGTCCTGAGCATCACCGGCGAACGTGTGAATGGCACATCCTTGCAGCCATGCCACACAAGTTGCAAGCACGAACCTCCCACGACGGCGGAAGTGGTCCTTGACGAACTCTTCAAATCCTTGTGGCGGCCGGCGCAGCAGGTAGAGCATGGTTCGCAGGTTGAGGAGGAAAGCGTTCTCGCCATAGGGCAGTGCATTGCGACGTCCCGCCAGTGTGCCGACCAGGGTCTTGTAGGTGGGCTCATTGTAGTACGGTTGGTCGTTGAGGACAAGGCCCTGGATGGAGACAAGGACCTGGAGGACGCTCGACGTCGCCGGTGACCATACCTCGGTGCCATCTCCGCCAAACGTGTTGAGCAGGCTGAGGCACACCGTGCCGGATTCGTAGAGGTTGGGATTGAGGCGTAGGCCAAACGAGTGGTAATACACCTGCGGTGGCTCAGCTGGATAGGACGGTGGCATCTGGAGGTCGAAGAAGAAGAGCCCCATCCTGGTATGGCGTTCCGCTCGCGCCCACCATTACCGCCCGGAGCAGGTCCATCCGGTCCTCAAATGCACCCACGTAGATGGTGTCTGGATATTAAACGTACACAACAGATTGATAAGGCAACTTCATTCATCCAGTTATTACGGAGAAACATAATACTATTGTGTGTAGTACCTTTTTTTTTTTTGAACGCATAATATATTAGGTCAGCAGGCCGCCTCATTAAAAACCTTCCAGTCCCCTTAGGTACCCTGGAAGGAAAAGAGTGCGTCAGAAACCTGCTGCCGCTGAATCACAGAATAGTTACATCGTTTGTGAGCTTGTCTAAAAGGAAGCTAGGGGGTTCATCGACCCAATTACACGAGATAGTATTGGAAAAACTATAATGGGCAATCTCATGAGCAACCTTGTTTGCCTCCCTCGGACAGTGTCGAAAAGTTACGTCGCCAATCTTCGATGCTATGTCAACACAGTCAGCATAAATAGCTGCAGCACTGCACCACCACCTTTGCTCACCCGTGCATGCTTGTATAGTTTCCGAGGAGTCCGATTCAGCTTCCACTCGGTGACACCCGAGTTCTTCCGCCATCCGAAGACCCTCTCTTAGCGCCATGGCCTCTGCCATCTGAGCCGATTGCACATGTGGTATATGACTACAGTTTGCGCACACTAAACTTCCTGTATAGTCTCTTATGACCGCCCCCACAGCACCAGCATTTGTAACCGCACAGTATGAAGCATCTACATTGAGCTTTACGTAACGAGGTTTAGGCCTAGTCCACTTAGCTTCCGAATTATCTCTATTCCCTCGTTCTGCTTTAATGGCATTTGCAGTGATCGCTAGAATAGACAGTCTACACTTGAATAAAGGAGGGACATCCTCATTGTGGGTTCGACGACGCCTGATCCACCAGATATACCAAGACGTAACAGCGATGGTTTCCTTCAACGAAACCGAGTCAAGTCCCGGCATTGTATTTTCTGTCAAACAAAGCAAATGCTCTAAAACTGCCGAACCAGCTCTATCCGTTTGCATAGCATCTGTAATAATATTTTGTAAGCCCTATTGTGTGTAGTACCTGGTAAGTTGTTCAGCAGTATTTTCCACTCTTTCTGCACGGCCTTGACCCACTTTTTTCCGCCGCCGCTGACCTGCAGTTGATTTGCCAAAAGAACAAGCATACTGGTAAACTTCATTCTTTACATGATATTGACCATGGTTTTTTGGATAGTATACAGGGAGCACTATAGTGTGCTGACTCAAATTAATGATGTCATTACTGATCGAAATAGATGCATGATCGCACACATTGATGCAAAACCACCAGCTAGTCAGCTACGTAGTACAAAAGCTGAAAAAAACATCATACGGAGTAAGAAGATGGTGTTGTTGGCTTGCTGCATTCACCAACCTGTTCCATGGTGTCAAGGTAATGGTGATCCGGAGGGGTCTTCACAACATCGAAGTGTGGGAACATAGACCGATCGTCATCTCCGTGGGCACCAGCCTTGTTCACTACACTCTCGGTAGAGTCGTCGACACTATCATCATCTAAGATTGCGTTGATTCTTGTCTCCGTCGCATCGCCATCAACACTAGGATCTTCATGACTACCCGCAGATACATGACCAGAGCCGTCACCGCCTTGAATCATGCCCTCTTCGACGTTTGTACCATCTTCTGGATCATGTTGGTCATTGTCCTGTAATTGGATATAAATTATATTGCCACACCATTACTAGGTTATGCACGATATGTATGTTATTCACAAGGTCTCAGGAGATGTATGGTAAAGGGATAAGGGGTATATATGCATGAGATTATTTTTCTAGGAAGATAGATACCGCAGGAGCATCGACACCATCCTCCTCCACCGAGCCGGTCAATTCAGCCCGCAGTTGCGTGTAGTGTTCGTTGTTGGCTACACTGATCTCATGAGGTAATACCTGAAGCATCATAAGAAAATTATTAAATTAAGAACTTCCATCCCAAGGCTTAAGGCCTATATTTTTTTAGAAAGTCAAACTATGTTAAGCTTGACCAAGTTTTTATCAAATATCATTAACATGAACAGTTTAAAATCAATATCATTAGATAGATAATGAAATATATTTTCATACGGTACCTACAAGATATCATATTTGCTCATAGATTTTTCTAAAAGTTTGATCAAACTTTACTTCGTTTGACTTTTCAAAAAATATATAAATCTTAAGTCTTGGGATGAAGGTAGTACTAGGACACTAGCTATTAAGACAAGTAAAGATAAACGATATAGGATGCAGGCATACCGTTGATGTGCTGCCGTCACCCCACTTGACTTGGACGTGGCCGTCGACATGAAGGTCAACAACGTGTCCGACCCATGAAAGGGCCTGTGCTTGCTTCTGCGCTAGTGGTGTACTTTCACTTACGTCTGATTGTAGACGAACTACGACGTCCCCATAGAAAGCAGAGCAATCGGGATCCCTTGCCAATTCATACGCACTTACGGTATCCTCGCACTCAACCTCCCACCCGCCACCGCCAGGCCCTGTTTCTGCTGCCTTGAACCATGACACTTTCACCATGTGCTCTTTAGAATTTAGGCTTCTGACAACGCCGACGCGCCTCTTCGATCCACTGGAGGCACCCATGGCCATGGCATCGATGGCATCATCGTCGGCAACAGAGTTGTCAATAACATACTGTCCCGGAAAAAAGTCGAGGTCGCTCGCGAACTCGACGGGGGAGACGTCCGTCGAGCGTGCCATAGTCTGTCGCGTGCCGTCCTGCCACAGCACCTCGACGGAGGTGCAGGTTTGGGAGACGGCCATTGTGACCGGCAATGACGACGACGGCAATTGCTCGTCCGTGTGGTCTGCATTAAGAAAGCAGCGGTCGGCAAAACACCAGGTGCACTCGGGCGCGGAACAGAGAAGAGTCAGCCTGTCGGGGTTCTGGTTGGCCGGAGGGGCGGACTCCATGCCTGCTTGTTCGGCAGACGCGATCCAGTAAACGAGCACGTCAGCCATCTCCACTTTGGTCACCGTGCCTTCTGCGCGGTCCGGCTTCCACTGGCCGCTTAGCCACCGCTCCTCCATGAAGACGACTGAGGAGTCTTCTTGGTTGCTGACGACGCGGGCCCCCGGGTAGAGCGCGGTGTTAGTCTGGGGGAGGTATGCATGCGTCTTAGCTGGTTTTATCTTCCCGGACGCCGCGTCGGCGACTCTGCAGACAGCGCCGTCGTCGAACGAGATCTCCGTGTCCATGGACACCTCGACCACCCGGCCCAACCACTGCCCGGACACGACGTAGTCGCCAAGGCTGAGCGCCCGGACGCGCCGCAGGTCAGCTGGCGACACGCGGCTCACGGCCTTCGTGGCTCCAAGGCCGTCATTCAGCTGGACGACGCCGAGGGTGGTGGCGACGCCGGTGACGACGCCGATCTGGCCACCGTAGTCGGACACTGACTCCACGATCTTGCCGACATAGAGAAGAGTCCTGTCAAAGATGCCGATGTCGCTGGCGTTCTTGGTCACTAGCGAGCCGTCGACGCGGAGTATCGTGTACGCGTCGTCTTCGCCATCGGCGTTGGATAAAACTAGGCCGCGGTCAGCTAGCTTGCGACTGCCCTGCCGGAAACTCACCAGGTCTAGTCTAGGGTACATAGATTTGTTTTCATCATGGCGGCGGCCTCGTCGGCGACGGCCATCTTAATTAAACCTGCTGCAAGCTTTTCTTCCCGATTGTCTTACTCGTTCGATGGCCGGCCGCGTGTATATATGGAGGAGGGTAATTTATACGTATTTCCCGGACGGGAAAGGTGGGACTATGGGAGTTCGAGTCCATGTATGATTACACACGAAACATACAGTGTAAGGATGGTACCTCCATGGAAGGGTTTATCCCAGTACACTTTTACTTTTACTTTTATGTCTATGGATAGTAACTATACCTGACCCGGCCGTTAAGTCATAGGTAGGGCACGGATGTTAAGGGGTGGGCACAGGTTTTTGACAATGGGTATTCAAATTTAAACAATTTTGTTTGCCAAAATATGGTTAAGATATTCGAAACATGAAGTCCTACATAATTTAAGCATTCTTGTCAACGGAAAGACTAAGGACTCGTGACAGCAGTTTAAGTAGCATTCGTTTTTGGCAGTTGCAGATTTTGAGTGCCGCTCTTACACGAGGTCACCCATTAATCTTGACATTGCTTCAGCGCGCAAGCAATGGAAGGAGCCGTCGGAGACACACCATGCACCGTGAACAGGTTGGGGACAGCGATTCAGGCATAATTAGTACCTGATGTGACTATGATTTGGGTTGACCCGGCTGGCCCGATGGGTCAAACGATGCCAGCCCCATTGGCCCAAATTTTATTTAGGGGCGACCCACGTGATCCAGTGGCCCTAAATTTTTTGGGTCGGTCGACCCGGCCTAGTCCCATCCTGACGTGGGTTCACTTGCGTTGTTACATCGTACGGTCTTAAAGCATTCTCGGGATATGCCCCGGGTGTTCCTAGCGGGACTATCCCATTCTCGCTACTCCTTAGCCCAACATATACAACATTTGCAGATGTTCTTGGTTAGGGTCACTGGTTAGGGTCACTCTCCCTTACATTCTTACACTAAGTTACACACCCTTTTTCAAATTAACACAAATATATTTCGAGTCAAAATAAGTTGTACACGAAAAAGATGTGTGTCGATGATATGAATCAATTCCAATAATCGGTTTCGAGTTTCATGAGTTGTAAATCATCAATTTCATGTATGAAGTTTTAAGCGAATTTTGCCAAATTCATCGCACACACTCAATTGTTTGAAATTTCCTTTGAGGAGTAGGCTCACCTCACCATTCCGCATGACTTTCATGTTGACAGGTTATTGTTTCGGTGCACATACACGAATAGATAAATAACTCGCTAGTATACTGTAATGTGTACGTATGTGTGAGTATAGTTTGGAGTACTCAACTTCTCGCTTGTCATCTTCATGGATGTCGACGTGGTGATGATGTGTGAGAAGTGAGAGGTGATAATCTATGGTGGCAGCGGCTTGGTGGTGTTCGTCTTCGTGGTCGGCGATGTGGTGATGCTTGTGACCGGCGTGACCGACGGTGTCATGGTGGTATTCAGCTTCGTCGTCGGTGACTTGGTTATACTTGTGATGAGCATCAACGGCGGTATCATGGTGGTGTTTGTCTTCGTGGTTGGCGACGTGGTGATACTTGTGATCGACGGTGTCATGGTGGTATTCACCTTCAATGTCGGCGACATGGTTATGCTTGTGACGAGCGTGAACGGCGGTATCATGGTGTTGTTCGTCTTCCTGGTCGGTGAGGGGGTGATGCTTGTGAACGGCGTGACCGATGGTGTCCTGGTGGTCTTCGTCTTCGTGGTCGACGACATGGTGATGCTTGTAACGGGCGTGAACAGCAGTGTTATGGTGGTGTTCGTCTTCGTGGTCGGCAATGTGGTGATGCATGTGACGTGTTGTAGGCTTCCATGACAAACATAATCTCCTCCGATGCGCTCTTAACCCTCATCGATGATGCCTACGCAGACATGGTACTGGAGGAGGACATGGAAAATGAAGCGGTTGAGACGCGCGCCAGCGGCCAGCATGGCACGGTGCTCGGGCTGACCCTGTCGATGGTGTGGAGGCATTGTGGAGGAACGCCAGGCTAGCCCGGAGGAGCGCCGGGGCGGCTGGCTGCAACACCGGCGCCTTGCTCCTCGTTGGTTGCAAGCAGCTGGCGGAGCGGAGCTCGCGCGGGTAGTACCGCTGCAGAGCCATGTTGCTTTTGGCCATGGGCAGGCCCGTAGGCTTTGCGCAGAGGAGCGCGGCTAGGGCGGGTGGCTGCAGCGTGGTCGTCTGGTCATGGTAAGAGTAAGATCCTATCCGATGACAGTACATGGTATTAAACGTGTGAGCTAGGGAAGGTGAAAAAGAAAATTCGAACCGATCGATTCACTTAGCGGTGGCCTAACTGTAAATAGTTTGTGAGAGGACCCCGGTCCGGTATTTTACCTATATTCGCTTTTTTATGCAGCAAGAGATTTTTGAAGAGACAAAGGAACTACCAGCGAACACGTTTAGACGGACGAAGCACGTTTTTCTCGACGTACCAGGAAAACTTGATCGGTTTACCTACCAACAGTCCAACATCACCGATTACAATTTAATAGTAAAGATTAAAGGGAAAACCTAGGTTCATAGGAAATTTCCAAGTGATCCTTAGGCCTATCTTCGGTCCAATCCATATTAACGTTCGACCCATCCAATACTACACCCTAAAATATGTAGTATGATCTATGCACCATAAACTCTCTCAAATTTTTTTACTCTCAATTTTTTTACTTGATACACATAAAACTTTTAGAAACGTCCAATTATTTCACAACATGACATACGTCGTAATTAGCTATGCACATAAAAAAATTATGGTGGTCTTGGTAGATTACTATTGTATGTCCAGTGAGGCAGTGAATTTGGTATTTTCACTGTGACGGGAACAACCATGCCGACTTGGGATATTTCACACGACTTGGACGTCGATTGAAATAAAATAGACAAGATTTGCCGCTCTTCACGTCGTACACACAATAGCTGGGAGTGCCATTATGATATTGTTCGTGGTCACTCCAGTGAGGAATCAACTGGTAGTTGGCGGCCTGGCACCTTGACCATGCCAATTCACAGCCGAGAAGGAACACACGATTACATTGGAATTGCATGTCCGCTGAACCATCGGCCACGAGTGCCCTGGAGCCGGTCCGGCCAACAAAGAGGGCTTGGTTTCCCAGGTCCTTTATCTCCGATGACCACTCTCCTTTCTCCAAGTCGGCCTCAAACACCTGGAGATCCAACGTCCGGTGATCAATCTCAAGCCAATCCCTCTTGGGAGGGTGTCTCCACCGCACCATCAGTAGCTTCTTCTTGTCAGCTGAGGTGACCAGATAGTGGTTGTCGTAATTCGTGGACCCAACAGGCCGTTCCTTGATTACATGCTCGACGCGGATCTGTTCGCCGGATTCAGAAAAATCATGCATGAAGAGGTTCTCTGTCGAGCTGACCGCGAAGAACTTGCCATGGTGGAATGCTATGCTCTTGTACAACAAGTCCCCAGCATGATGCTGATGACCACCTGCAGGTAGTGTATGTTTTTTCATCGTGATGCCCGGTCCAAGACATGTTAAGCTGGATAAACCCTCGCTGTGTAAGTAGATGGCGACGAGGAGATGAGATGAGCAGACGAGGATATCATTAAACGGATTGTGCCATGTTGTAAGCGGATCAGTATCAGCTATGGCACGCCCCCAGTTGCGAAGGTTGATGAACGGGACGTCGATGGTGGGCGTGGCTTTGGAGAATGGGTCACGGAGGAAGCATCGGTGGGACCGCTTGTGTTCGTACATGAGCCACCCGCCGAACGACGCTCCGGCGTGGCAGCCCTTCGGCTTGGCGAAGCGGCGCCAAGCCTTGCCATTGCCATTGCCATCGGCAGCGAGGTTGTGGTAGAAGCCGCGGCCAAGGTTGATCCACGGCATGGCTGGCGGCATCAACGCGCGCTGGTGCTGTGCCGCGAAGCGCCAGTCGCGGCAGACGGCGCCTAAACTGATGCGGTCTATCTGGCAGAACAGCCGGGAGAGGATGAGGCCAGCGACCTCGGGCGGGAGGTCCGGCCATGGCGACCATGAAGACGAAGTAGCCGTGCTGAGGCAGAGACCCATGGGATTGATCGATCGATCAAAAAATGCTTAACCCCCTGCCTTAATAATTACTGATCGGGACGGGCTGCCTAGCTTTCCGTTTTTTTTGATAATCAATACCACATATATTTATAGTAATGTCTAGCTTTCGGTTGATTCTCTTCAAACTAAAAGTTCACGTACGTTGTGCACTTGTGCGTCCACAATTTATGCAACTCTCTGTTGTATCAATCGATCGAGCTCGAATCGGACACCACTTGGACTCAACTAATTAGCATAAGACACAATTACGTGTCGGATCAGGATTTGGACTCTCGCTCGGATCCAACATTCCAACTCGCGACTAATTTACTTGTGTACGTACTGCCGTACTGGCCGTAGAAAACAAGGAACTACATCCATAGAAGAATGCATTTTTCGACAAAGAATGTCATCGGCGGGAATGGTGCCAAGAACTTGTGGATTGAGTAAAGTAAACTCATGTGTTCCGAGCCGGTAATAGCATGAATTAAGTGTAAAACTCACCTAGGTAGAACTCACAACATCGATTAGACTATGCCTATAGGTGTTCACGGGCCATCCACGGGGACGCCAGCCGAGGCCAGTTAGAGCATTATACCGAACACCCATGGTCGAGGGAAAAAACTTGATGGGCTCCCGCTACACGTTTCCTACCACCGCCACGCCGCTCAACGGGATGAGGTCTTCGCCTTCCAGAGATTTCTTCCTCGCTCCGCTCCCCTTTGACGGGCGCTGCGCCATGGCCGGCGACGGTCTGCCACCGCTCCATCCTCTCCCTCCCTCCGCTTAGGCGGAAATTGACACGTGGATAGACACGTAGGAGGAAATTGACACGTGGATACGACATGTAGGAGAAATAGGCGAGGTGTTAGATTATGACGATTTGATGTTACAAAATAATAACATTTTTTACTTAGATCGTCATAATTTTCTGGGTTTTTCATCCTCCAAACTAGAGGCATGGCTAGAGGCATAGCAATAGTATTTGGGTATGAAGTTGTCATGGCTAGAGGCATAGCAATAGTATTTGGGTATGAAGTTGTCCAAGAAAGAGATGTGAAAAACCAATCTAATCTCTGCAAAAGGGGGGCAGCCTGCATATTACTCCAAGTAAACTTTCTGCCCTTCAAAGGAATTTCAATCAGACCCAGATTACTAATAGCCTCATTAAACAAAAGCATCTCATGAATATTTCCACCTGGCTTATTCCTATCAGTGGGAGCTCTAATTAGATTGAAGTCACCCACAATTAGCCAGTCAACATCATCATCTATCTGGATATTGTGAAACCAGGATATAAAGGCTAATTGCTGTGCATCCTGACATGGAGCATATATATTAGTGAGAGTCCAAGCACCATCATCTTTTGCTGATTTAAAATCAACTGAAAGAGCAAAGGAGTTCTGAAATACACAATCCCCAGAAAGCATAGCACTGTCCCAAACAGTCAAGATACCCCCTGATCTACCAACAGATGGCTGAAAAGCAAAACCATCAAACCTCCTAGGGCAAAACTTTCTGATGAAGTCTAAGTCAATAGATTCCCTCTTGGTTTCTTGAAAGCAGATAATATGACAACCACTTTCCTGGATTTTATCATAAATAATGACCCATTTATCCTTATCATTCAAACCTCTTACATTCCAATTCAAAACTTTCCAACTTAACTTTGTATGATTTATACTCATGGATACAAGTTAGGAGGTAAAAGGCCATGCACATTACCAACAATATGCAAGAAACCAAAAAGGCAACAGCCTGAGAAAGACCAGGCTGGACTCCAAAGAATAGTGACTAGATCACCTGAGAAGGACCAGGTGTCACTTAGACATATGCACAGAAAGAAACCTGAGAGGAACCATGTCTCTAAAAACATCATACACAGCTCAACATCATAAGGCCACCATAACATAAACCATAATATAATAGGACCATATATAATATTCAGTGTTTGACAGCAACTAAGACTAGCATGGATAAAAGACAAGATAGCCCAAAAGAAAGGGACCAATCTTTCCCAAAAGCAAGTGATGAACTGTCTTGGAATATTCATCACTATTATCAGAGGCAGCCTGAAGTTATTCATCACTATCATCAGAATCTTCATCATCAGGAGAGGAGACACCAACATCATCCTCAGCCACTTCATCCTTGCCTTTATCAGAGAGGCCAAACTTATCATATAGATTCTTCACAACCTTGCTTTTGAGGCCAGGGATGGGAGGAGCACATGCTAGACAATTTCTATCAAAACAAGTCTTCCTCCTATATCCTTTAGATTGAGCCTGAATTCTGTCACTTCTTCTGACTTCAGAAATAACCAGAGGGCCTCTCTTCTTTATATTACAATGTACCTTAGAGGTAGATGGAGGAGCAGAGAGACTAGGAGCCTTCCTAGGAGCTTGGGGAGTAGAGAAGCCAGTCATGACTTCCTTGCAGGCTTCTTGTATGGCACAGACAGGTGGAGTTTTAGCAGGACAAGAGGAAGGCAGCAAAATATCCAAAGTGCCATGATCAGAGCTTTTAGTAATGATTTCCCAGACCTTTGACTGCATAAGTGTAAGGGTACATTGCCCCTATGTGTGGTTTTGGTAATTGATGACAACCCCTATGGACTAATGTTTTCATTAAGTTTATATGAAGGAATATTCCATAGGTTCTACTTGTATTCCATGTGTTGGATTCAAGTATGGATGCCATGTAAATAAAGATACATCTTGTGTATTGGCATCAAGATCATTGGCTTGAAGATATATATGTGATATGATCAAGAAGAAGAAATGAAGATGGAGTTCTTATGTGGAACTCAATATTGGCCATGCTCTATCCTATGAGATAAGCAATGAATGATCAAGATCTTGAGAGCTTGATTCCAAGTGAAGAATTCCTTATACACCTCAAGATAGTATGATAGAGTATGAGAAGATACAAGGTTGAGTTGGGCAAGTTCAAGTTGAGCATCTTGAGTGGATCACATACTTGAAGCTTGCCGTCCATTTGGTAATGATGGACATGTGAAGATGTGCATCAATAGAGCTTTCCCATCATGGTGTATGGGGGAGCATTTGTGAGTCTACACGAAGCGACAATGATCAAGTGATGGGATGCGCAAGGCAAAGGTATGACCTTGATAGGTTTTCCTTTTACCGGTCTCGAGGTGGTTGATGGGAGACCGGATTATAGGATAGATAGCCGCACTATCAAGAGGGGCTTTCGGTTGGTTAACTTGATCACATCGTCTTAAGGAGCTCAATCCTTGCATGCGTTGCATATTCTTATTGCTTCTTGGTATTTCTCGGTGTGAGGTTCTTGAGCTTGTTGCTAGCTTTACAACAAGCCCAAGTTCATCGAAAACGGAGTTCACATGCATCCTCTATTGCGTTTTCGAGGTTGGGTGATTTTACCGGTTATTCATGATATAAGGTTCTACCTTTTATATTCATGATAAAATCCCCTCCTACAGATTCTTGGGTTTTCACCTTCTATAAGATAGCATTTGTTGTTATCTTCCAAACAAAATTGGTTTCATGCGATTCGGAGTTCGGGAGCAATAGTTATCTATTATATATTAAAAGTACATTACGGGCTAACCAGAAATTAGAGAAATAGTCTAGAAAATCCCACAAAAATTAGAAACATCTGGCCATCAGTTTAACTAACAAGAAGATGTCAGCCAATGGATCGTAAAAAAAATTTACTAGCATGAAAGTTAAAAGAAATTACCCACCAATGCCCTTGATAAGTCGTACCTTTTCAATATTACCTAGCTAATGAGATAATAAGGTCACGTATTGTTTCATCCAAAGGAAAGAAAAGCTGTGTTCTTCCATCTAAAGGAAAAGAAGCTACGTCCTACACAACCACCGTATTTGATCAGGCTTTCCCTTTGTCCACCTAGCTCTTGATATGCATACACATCTATTCTGGTGCACAACAGATGGATTCAGTTTTGGTGGGAGCAGATGGTTCCAATTTTGGTTGCCTTACGCACATAGTAGACGAATCTATGCCAGCGATCCAGATACAATTTGCAGATCGATAGAAGATTTCATGTCTTTGAGCTACGGCCATGGAACCGTCAAACAATCTCAGAAAGTTCTGCCGGCCACGGCCGGATGCACTGTCAGATCTTAATTATGGCGAGAAGTTCTATTCTTGGCGTGGATATTTACCTAATACATAGATTTCCCAAATTTCAGTTTAGATCGTGGAGATGCACTACCAAGTGATCCAATCTGGACGCATTGCAAGGTGATCTAATCTACATATTGATATTACCATGAAGAGTTTGAGACTACCGATCAAAATTGGCTGGAGATATGTGAGTTGCCGGTTATCTATTGACAGATTCTAATCTACATATTGATATTGCCATGAAGAGTTTGAGACTACCGATCAAAATTGGCTGGAGATATGTGAGTTGCCGGTTATCTATTGACAGATTGCAAATTGAGACGTCAATCTGCTTGATCATCGCCCCAGACCAAGAAAACAAATTGTTGAGATGGCTTTAGAGAAGCCACGCGGTAAAACTGATCGAATCGTCAAAATTGATTTGTTTATGAGTACGACCTTTAAAAGCTAGCTAGCTTCATACCTAATTGATATGGTGCTCTTATGATGCAACTCAGTGGACCAGGCCAACTTAAGCTAGCTTTGCTACGCTCCGAGTTGCCCGAATATGAATCAATTCTACTTGGAATTCATGTGTACGTATGTATACGTGTGTGCATCAGCATAATGCAATCTTTGGAAGTACGCGGGCAAGAAGCAAATCTCCACTCGATCCTATCCCGAGTATTGTCTGGGTAGGTGACCTACACTGCCGTGTTCACGGCGACTGGGTGTCAACTCTGAATAGTTCAGTCCGTAATTCAGAAATCGACCATGTGTGTAGAGTTGGAAAAATATATTCCAAATACTGATGATTTGGAGATTACATCTGATTTTCCACAAGCTCTACTATCAGTTATGATTCTTATGAATTATGTATTAACTGTGAAATATGCATCAACACTACTTAATTTACCGTTTGTTTCTTCAACTCCATTTATAAAAGGATATCTTACTGTTGTTGAATTCAAAAGGTATGCATTTTGTTGGCCTGGGTTTGATTATCAGTTAACCTGAGTGTATTCTTAGTCATTCGGCGGCTCTATAATATAGTTGATATTGTGTCATGATAAAGCTAATATATACTATTTAGATCACTCCAGAAATATCTCTAGGGTTTTCCGCTTCTGTGTTATATAGTACCGATGTATGCATCAATTGGATTTGTAACGTTTCTTTATCTCAGTTGCTATTGTTCCATTATTATTTTCCTATGAATGTCCTCTACAGCCTTCAATATAGAGTCGTGTACATAGCATAGTAAACAATTCGTTGTCAACCAATGTAAACGGTGTTCCTATCCTATGTATGCTCAATATTTTTAGCAATGATAAGTGTCAGTTGATTTTCTTATACATAATTCTACATATTATTTCTTCAAATAAAGCTTTGACACCAAGGTTTATGTTACTTATTAGTTACCTCATATTGTTGGTAACCTTTTGTTAGTGGGTTGATGCTGAAGCAGAACGCTGAACTGTGTTCTAAAACAAATAAATATTTAATGTTTTGAACGCTGAACTCAGATTTTCCACAAAACAACATAGAGTAGTAGTGACATTTTTAAGAGCTATTAATAATAGTAAAATATTAATTAACTGATTTTTTTGCATGTTAACCTTCCTTAGATATAATGCAAGGCTTCACATGGAAAGCTATCGTGCATGACAAGTTAGAAGCAACGATTTTAACCGATAATTTTTTTAATTGCAACATCTTCTACAGGATGATAACATACTTCTTATGATGCATTGAATATCTTAGGTTTTATTGGTTTGTTAACCGAAGAAAGCTTGAAAAACTACCATCTTATAATCCCAAGAAAATAAGGATTTTTAAAATTGGAGATGCTGATGGCTATGTCCAAGAGGGTTCAAAATGGCCGAGTCATTAAGACAGATATATATGTTATTTTACCGTGCAG
Source organism: Lolium rigidum (assembly GCF_022539505.1). Classification (NCBI taxonomy): domain Eukaryota; kingdom Viridiplantae; phylum Streptophyta; class Magnoliopsida; order Poales; family Poaceae; genus Lolium; species Lolium rigidum. The sequence continues at coordinate 239,180,686 of NC_061512.1, read as the reverse complement.
TCCAATTTTTAAAAATATATCTATAATTTACATGACACAAAGAACATATAACAAAAAATAAAGTTTTAAAATTATTTAGATTTATTATTATGCACAAATTATTATTTCCTCAGATAATATAAAATATAAGTGAGATCACAATTTCCTACTAAATGTGTTTTTCTAAACTACAAATATATTGCCCGCGCGAGAGCGCGGGCCACCTTGCTAGTTAAAGAAAAGGTAAAAAGAAAAAAAATGGGAAGGGGCAGCCGGTCGGCCTGCCGGCCAGCCGGGCCAGGCGCCGGCCCACCCGGTCGTTGACCGGCCCGGGCGCCATTGCCATCCGGGCAATTTCCAGTGGGCTCGGCGGGATTGTCCGGCCCCGGCACCGGTTTCCTACCGGGCCGCCCGGTGGAGGCCCCGGCCGATCCGGCCTCTGCGCCGGGCTGGGCTTCAAGCTCCGGTCCGGCCCACCTGCCCCGCGCTTCTCCCTCTTATCCGCCGCCCAGCGCGGCCGCTGCCCAGTCCGGTTGCTGGGCCGGTCGGTCCGGGCCGCCGACCGGGCCACTCAGTGCCCAGGCCGGTCAACCGGCCTGGCAACCGGCTGGGCTGCCTTTTAGAGCGTTTTTTTCAGCCCGTTTTCCTTTGTTTATTTCCTGTCTTTTTCCCCAACAGCTCTATTTCTCCCTTTGCTATAAATAGGCTTCTTCCACCTTGAGCCAAACTAGTTCTTCCCATTCTCTCTCCTCCATTGCTACTATTTGAAGAACTTGCTCTCCCTCTTGAATCCTCCAACCATTCTTGCTCATATTTGAGGATTTGGGAGAGGGGATCTAGATCTACACTTCCACCGATCGATTTCTTCTCTAAGTGAGGGAAACTCTTGGGATCTAGATCTTGGAGTCTTTGGTTGACTTTCCCCCTTGTTCTTCCTCTCCAATCTCATCCTAGCATTCGTTGCTTTGGTGGGATTTGAGTGTGAAGGACTTGAACACCTCCGGTGTTCTTGCTTTGCATCATTGCATAGTGTTGAGCTCTCCACCACGATTTGTTCGAGTGAGAGACCGTGAGCTTGTTACTCTTGGAGGGTGACCTCCTAGTTGGCTTGGTGATTGGTGCTCCGGTGATCTCTTCAAGAAGATTGTGAAGAGGCCCGGGCTTCTCCTTCGTGGAGCTTGTGAAGTGGTTGTGGAGCTTGCCATCTCCGGAGCGGAGGAAAAGGTAACCATAAGGAAAGGGCCATTATCCTTCGTGGGTGTGGTTCGGAGAATAGGGTGAGCCTTCGTGGCGCGGGGAATCCTTCGTGGGACCTCCACTCCTCCAAACGTGACGTACCTTGTTGCAAAGCAAGGGAACACGGGAATACATCCTCGTCTCCGCGTGCCTCGGTTATTTCTATACCCGAGCTCTCTTTCCTTGTGATAGCCATCGTGCTTGAAGTACATATATCTTGCTATCACTTGTGCTACATATATCTTGTGCCTATCTTGCTTAGCTCTAGTTGCTATTGTTACACTTAGTTGAGCTTAGCATATTTAGGGTTTGTGCTTGTAAACTAAACATTAGTTTAATTCCGCATTCTTACAAGACAAATCCGCAAGAGTTTGTAATTGCCTATTCACCCCCCCCTCTAGGCGACATCTCGATCTTTCAATTGGTATCGAGCAAGGTCTCTCCTTGTTTTAGGCTTCACCGCCTTGAGAGTAAAGATGTCGGCTAGTAATTTAGTGCACAATGACACAATTATCTTTGTTGGCACAAATTATCATTTGTGGCGAAATTGCTTGCTTTGTAAGCTTCGGACCTTGTGTCCACATATAGAGCAATTTCTAGATGTCGGTTTTTCTCCTCCGATGGATTCTCAAAATCTATCTCTAGAGGATGAGAAAAACTTACATCTTGAAGCTCAAGTATCTAATGAGCTTTTATTCTCTTTGAGACCCGATTTTCGTAGGTTCTTGATATATATAAAGCAAAAATCGTCTCATGAGATGTGGATCAAGCTTAAGGAAATGTTTGGTGGATCCATTTCTCATTTGGTCGGTGGTGTCTCCGAGGAGCTCTCTTCTCCTTCACATCATGAAGAGCTCCAAGTTGCTTCCACCTCCGGCCGTGATGATATATCATCTTCTTCCACTTCACCAACGTGTAGCAAGACACGAGGTAATGATATGGTGAGTGGTGAGGAAAATTGCAATGTTGATATTGTGCTTAATAGTGATGATTCTTCATCTCTATCCCATTGTAATGCTTCCTCTTTGGACTTAAACACATCTAGCATTGAAAATGATCTACATGCTTGTGTTGATAGTCCTTGCATATCATGTGTAAATTGCTTACATAGATCTCATGAAGATATGCTTACCTTGTCTTGCTCCCATAATCAAAATGCTTATATTTCCTCTAGTTGTTTGTTGACTAACAATGTAGAGGAAACCGAACACTATATGGATCAAGACATGTTTTCAAATGAGGATTCAAGAATATCTTCATCTTCATTCTCCGGTATGCACATGTGCCTTATGGCAAATGGATCAAAGGTATCTCCTACTTTGACTCTTAACACTTCCTCTAATGATGAGAGTGATGATGATGATAATGATGAAGAATATAATACATTGGTGCATAATATGGCAATGATATATGCCTCTCTTCATGGTAATAAAGAAGCTCGTGCTAATCTCGAATACTCTATGGATATCTTGAATAAATATAAGGAAACCATAGTGAAGTTGGAGTCCCATGTTGAAAATGAGGAAATGAGATTCACTCTCCTCAAGCATGAGCTAAAAGATGAGAAGCATGCTAATTTCATGCTTACACAAAAAGTTGAATCCTATATGCATGAAAATGAGAAAACTATTGTTGATGCTTGTGCTACTAACTCTAATTCTTGTGAAGCATCTACCCTAGAGGAGAATGTTGAGCTAAGGGCTCAACTTGAGTTGCTAACTAGCAATTATAGGGAATTGGAAGAAAGTCATAAAAAGCTCTCAAGCTCCCATGATGATCTTCTAATTTCCTATGATGGGCTAAAGTTAGCTCATGAGGCAAGTATCACTAAGGTAACATCTTGTGAGCCTCATGTGAACATTAGCACAATCTCTACTACAAATGCTATATCTTCATGTGCTAGTCCTTGTAATCCATCTACTCAAACTAGTGATACACCTTGTGTTGGATTACTCACTTTGCCTTGTTGCTCTAACAATGAAGCTTCTACTTCCTCTAGTACTTGTATTTCTACTAACCATGTAGAGGAAATAAAAGAGCTCGAGGCCCAAGTCCTTTCTTTGAAGAAAGACTTGGAAAAGCGTCATGAAGGGAAATCCGCACTTGACAAGATGCTAAGTGTGCAACAATCCCCCAATGACAAGAGTGGACTTGGATTCAACTCCAATAACAAGAACAAGTCCAAGAGCAAGAGCAACAAGAAGAAGGGCCAAGACAAAGTCAAGAATCCGGCCAAGTTGGTTTGTTTCAAGTGCAAGGTTGAAGGGCATCATGTTAGATCATGCCCATTGAAGAAGAAGAAGAAGCACTTGAGTGAGAAACAACAAGGGAAACGACCACAAGGTAAAGGTCAAGCTCATGCTCGACCTCAAGTTGAAGATAGGCCACTTCCCAAGAAGAATCAAGATATTTTTCCCCAAGAGAAGAAATCAATAAAGAAGAGAAAGGGGAACACTTGCTACTTATGCCGTGAGAAGGGGCATTTTGCTTCTTCTTGCTTAGGTGGTACCTTATCTAACCCTATAGTTGTTGATAATGATTATTCTCTAGGGAAGGATAAGGATGGCAATGTGTTTGCCAAGTTTGTTGGAACTCAAAGTGGTTTCAAGAAAAGAACCATTTGGGTTGCCAAGCCTATTGTGACTAATCTCTTAGGACCCAACTTGGTTGGGGACCAACAATCTCAAACTTGATCAATAGGTGCATGTGGAGGGCATTGGAGATTTGGCTACTTCATGAAGAATTAAGGGATCTTCATATATTATATTTTGACCAAGCCAAGTCGTATGGATTATCATCTATATCTCATAATCCAATGTTCCTCCTTGCGGTAACTTATACTTCAACTCTTCATGTTTATTGTAAGTTACTTGCCCCTTTGCATGTTTGGTTTTGTATCAAATATGTGTTTGTATGTGTTGAGTCTTACTTGCCTATCTTGTGTATTCAAGTATGTTTGTTTGACTCATCATATACTTGTGTATTGTTTTGAGCCTAATGCATCTTGATGATATCTTATTTGGCTCTCTTTGAGTGATTAATGGAACATCCCATTTTGGGGGAGTGATATGCATTATGCATCTCTCTTTCTCTAAAAAATGTGTGTACATGGGTATCACCACTTAGTATTGATATTGCAAGATTATCTAGTCACTATGTGGTGTGTCATACTCATGAGAAATTCAAATTCTAAATATCCATTAATCATCTCTAGTTGAATTTTAGTTGCCTCTTATTTAGAAGATATGTTTTATCACATTATGGGGGAGTAATATGTTTTGTACATATCACAAGCCTAGAAAATGTGAACATATGAGGTTATGCCACTTAGAGTTGATGCTCTTAATTATCTTGTTCCTAGGTGGCATGTTTGCTCAAACAAGCTCCATTCCTAATAAAAATATTTTATTACTCATCTTGTGGGCTCTTGTTTGAATATGAAATTCTTGGTGCGGTTTCTCCTCAAATACATATCTCTATATCTTATTTGGGACACCATTTGCTTCAAGTTATTCTAATCATTGCCGTGCGTGATTGTGTGACTAGTTGAAGTTATCAAGAATCTTCATTCGTGCATAGTGCTTAATTCTATATACTTATCCTATGCCTTTTATTGTGAAGATTGATCCTTACTATCTTTGTCAATTCACCACCGGAAATTATTTCCAATATACTCATTGTCTTTGACAATTGATAACCTTATATGTGGTTGAATTTATGGATCACCTTCACCTTGGATTGTTTCTTACTTCCTTATTTTATTTCCAAGAAATCTTTGTTGCTCCCATGTGTCTTCCTTGTCTCTTTGAAAAATGCTTTGATAAATTCTCTTGGTTCATATCAAGTGTTTGTTTTGGAAGACAAACCTTTTCCTTACGGTACCTTGTGCCATTGTGAAAAGTGTATAGGGTTTGGTTTATTTTGTTTGAACCTTGCTCTTTTGGGGAGTTTGCTATCTCATTCTTTCTTACATGATTTATTTGCTTGAATGAGATAAATCCTTGAGCATGTTTGCTTTATTTCATCCTTTATGCTCAATGGTTTCTTCTTAGTTCATTTGTTGAACTTTGTTGAACAAATCTTTTGTGATTTGCTTCTTAGATATAACTTGGACAACAAATTTGTTTTGCGGCACCTCTATGCCTTATCTAATTCTTTTGGTGTTTTGTCCAAAGTATATCTTTCTTGGATCTTTAAAGGTTTTGGTGCATACTTATATGTAATTTGTTTATACTTGTAGCATGCTTGCTTTCTTTTGATCCATTATGTAGGATATACTCCATCAAATCCTAAATGGCTAAGATGTGCATGAAATTCAAACTTCATCTAAATATGCACATGTTTATATGGAGTGTGTCCTATATATTGTGGTTAGTCTAACCATGTTGGACCCAATAAGTTTGGGGACCAAGATGTACTTGAATAATGTTTTAGGTACATTGGAGATGCAATGGAGGCTTGTCTCATCTATAAGGAAGGTGTTATCACCATATGAGAATTGGAGTCAAGCTAGGACGATCAATGAACTCTTATCTACTACATCAAGTCATTGCTATCTCGGTAACAAGTATCTTATTCATGCACTCTCATATAGCATCCAACCTCTTGTAGGTTGTATCTTGGCATGAAATTATTTATTTCTAAAATATTGCGGTCCTTGAAAAACCCTTTTAAAAGTAAAACTTCTTATTGAACATTTGAGTAATTTGAGAAGATGCATATGATAGGTTATATATATATATCATGTTTATGATTCACCTATCCCAAATATGCCCTCTAGCAATTTATTGCATATCAATTCCTCAAAGAACTCTTATGTGCAATATTGATGAAATTGCGAAATAAATCCGTATTTATGACACTTGTTGCCTTTCTCGAAACTTTCCAACTAGCTTTACTTCCCTCATTGATGGTTGTGATGTTTTTGAGATTTTACTTGGTTGAAGCTCATTCATATACCATAAGTGAAAATTGGAGCCATAGGCTATATGTACTTTTTAAGCAAACATCCTTTGGTATATTCTATGTCTTCATCTTGGATATCTTGTCTTATTTACTTTATTAACCTCTCGTGTGTGCATGTTTCTTTATGGACCACTTTGTCCACCTTAGAAACTCATATACATAAGAGGGCTAATCCATCACGTTGATATCCTTGTTCTTTGCCAACCATCTTCTTATCCTTTTGATTTTAGTGTTGTTGGTAAATAAGATTTATGAGTGCTTGGTTTATTTGTTTTTCTTCGTGCACTCATATCTCGTAATTGTTGGACTAAAGTTGTTCTTGATAAGCATACTCTCTTTATCTTAGTTGTGTTCTAAATGATATATAGGGAGTGAGGATTCCATGTTTGTGCATATTGTATTCAAATGCAAACATTATAAATTATGCACGAACCTTGGGGAGCTTTCTTATTTTTAGAAGCACTATATCTCTCTTATCATGATATCTTTGTTTTGGATCTTTGATTGCTTGCTTTATTTGTTGAAGCTCACTTCACCATGATATCTTTATGCAATCTTTGATCCTCAATATAGTTTGACTTCCTTCAAGTATTCATCATTGGATATGTGCACTTGATTCCACTCAAATTATGAGAAGTGCACACTTTGGGGAGGAACTCACATTATATTGGCCTTCTAAATTTTTCACCCATTTTGACAATCGATGCCAATGGGGGAGAAGTTTAGAGGGTTTAAGGGAATGGTATGGTTTTATACTTAAGTTTGGTTTGTGCTTAAGTGTTTTGCCTCTCATGCATTCCATATTTATATGTCTTGCATGGTTGTATATATATAGTGGAAACTATCCCAAAGGTTAATCTTGACAATGTATGCATTGAATTCATGTTCATCACACGTGCATGCATTGTGGGGGAGTTTTCTCTATATATATTGGTTCTACTCACATCTCTTGCATTTGTTGTAGTTGTGTGAGTAAAGCCGGTTTTGATATGGGCTAGTAGCTTTGTGATACTTGACCATATCAAATACAACCTCTTGTATACAACTTATTCTCGGATAAGTTGCGTACTTGTTTCTAATATTCATTATATAAACCCTCTTATTGTGATTGTCATCAATTACCAAAATGGGGGAGATTGTAAGGGTACATTGCCCCTATGTGTGGTTTTGGTAATTGATGACAACCCCTATGGACTAATGTTTTCATTAAGTTTATATGAAGGAATATTCCATAGGTTCTACTTGTATTCCATGTGTTGGATTCAAGTATGGATGCCATGTAAATAAAGATACATCTTGTGTATTGGCATCAAGATCATTGGCTTGAAGATATATATGTGATATGATCAAGAAGAAGAAATGAAGATGGAGTTCTTATGTGGAACTCAATATTGGCCATGCTCTATCCTATGAGATAAGCAATGAATGATCAAGATCTTGAGAGCTTGATTCCAAGTGAAGAATTCCTTATACACCTCAAGATAGTATGATAGAGTATGAGAAGATACAAGGTTGAGTTGGGCAAGTTCAAGTTGAGCATCTTGAGTGGATCACATACTTGAAGCTTGCCAGTCCATTTGGTAATGATGGACATGTGAAGATGTGCATCAATAGAGCTTTCCCATCATGGTGTATGGGGGAGCATTTGTGAGTCTACACGAAGCGACAATGATCAAGTGATGGGATGCGCAAGGCAAAGGTATGACCTTGATAGGTTTTCCTTTTACCGGTCTCGAGGTGGTTGATGGGAGACCGGATTATAGGATAGATAGCCGCACTATCAAGAGGGGCTTTCGGTTGGTTAACTTGATCACATCATCTTAAGGAGCTCAATCCTTGCATGCGTTGCATATTCTTATTGCTTCTTGGTATTTCTCGGTGTGAGGTTCTTGAGCTTGTTGCTAGCTTTACAACAAGCCCAAGTTCATCGAAAACGGAGTTCACATGCATCCTCTATTGCGTTTTCGAGGTTGGGTGATTTTACCGGTTATTCATGATATAAGGTTCTACCTTTTATATTCATGATAAAATCCCCTCCTACAGATTCTTGGGTTTTCACCTTCTATAAGATAGCATTTGTTGTTATCTTCCAAACAAAATTGGTTTCATGCGATTCGGAGTTCGGGAGCAATAGTTATTAAAGAAAAGGTAAAAAGAAAAAAAATGGGAAGGGGCAGCCGGTCGGCCTGCCGGCCAGCCGGGCCAGGCGCCGGCCCACCCGGTCGTTGACCGGCCCGGGCGCCATTGCCATCCGGGCAATTTCCAGTGGGCCTGGCGGGATTGTCCGGCCCAGGCACCGGTTTCCTACCGGGCCGCCCGGTGGAGGCCCCGGCCGATCCGGCCTCTGCGCCGGCTGGGCTTCAAGCTCCGGTCCGGCCCACCTGCCCCGCGCTTCTCCCTCTTATCCGCCGCCCAGCGCGGCCGATGCCCTGTCCGGTTGCTGGGCCGGTCGGTCCGGGCCGCCGACCGGGCCACTCAGTGCCCAGGCCGGTCAACCGGCCTGGCAACCGGCTGGGCTGCCTTCTAGAGCGTTTTTAGCCCGTTTTCCTTTATTTATTTCCTGTCTTTTTCCCCAACAGCTCTATTTCTCCCTTTGCTATAAATAGGCTTCTTCCACCTTGAGCCAAACTAGTTCTTCCCATTCTCTCTCCTCCATTGCTACTATTTGAAGAACTTGCTCTCCCTCTTGAATCCTCCAACCATTCTTGCTCATATTTGAGGATTTGGGAGAGGGGATCTAGATCTACACTTCCACCGATCGATTTCTTCTCTAAGTGAGGGAAACTCTTGGGATCTAGATCTTGGAGTCTTTGGTTGACTTTCCCCCTTGTTCTTCCTCTCCAATCTCATCCTAGCATTCGTTGCTTTGGTGGGATTTGAGTGTGAAGGACTTGAACACCTCCGGTGTTCTTGCTTTGCATCATTGCATAGTGTTGAGCTCTCCACCACGATTTGTTCGAGTGAGAGACCGTGAGCTTGTTACTCTTGGAGGGTGACCTCCTAGTTGGCTTGGTGATTGGTGCTCCGGTGATCTCTTCAAGAAGATTGTGAAGAGGCCCGGGCTTCTCCTTCGTGGAGCTTGTGAAGTGGTTGTGGAGCTTGCCATCTCCGGAGCGGAGGAAAAGCTAACCATAAGGAAAGGGCCATTATCCTTCGTGGGTGTGGTTCGGAGAATAGGGTGAGCCTTCGTGGCGCGGGGAATCCTTCGTGGGACCTCCACTCCTCCAAACGTGACGTACCTTGTTGCAAAGCAAGGGAACACGGGAATACATCCTCGTCTCCGCGTGCCTCGGTTATTTCTATACCCGAGCTCTCTTTCCTTGTGATAGCCATCGTGCTTGAAGTACATATATCTTGCTATCACTTGTGCTACATATATCTTGTGCCTATCTTGCTTAGCTCTAGTTGCTATTGTTACACTTAGTTGAGCTTAGCATATTTAGGGTTTGTGCTTGTAAACTAAACATTAGTTTAATTCCGCATTCTTACAAGACAAATCCGCAAGAGTTTGTAATTGCCTATTCACCCCCCCCTCTAGGCGACATCTCGATCTTTCAATAAGAGAAGAAGTCCATTTAAAATCTTCTGGAGTCAGAAGCTTGCACATAAGAAAAGCCACCCAATCTATAGGGACTGAGAAGGTGCTATGACTATCAGAAACAGAAGGTGGCTTGAAAAACTTCCTCCAGGCAGCAGCAGATTCCCTGGCTAAAAAACCAGGATCTCCATGGGTCTCAGGGACTAGCACCAAGCCAACCTGAAGATTATTTGGTGGCCCACCCAAACCTCCATTAACTGAACCACCTGAACCATCAGAAGCAGAGGGATCAGAGCTAATGGTCAGAGTAACAGAGCTGTCCCCAGGAGCTGCATGATCAATCTCCATCTGCTGCACATCACCAAGGTTTGGAGGAACAGGAGCAACAAGGTCATTGAGTTCTATGAAAGCTTCACCAGGCTCAACATTGAGATCAAGTCCACCAGGGGGCCCATTAAGATTCAGAGCAGCATTGTCAGGAAACAAAAAGTCTATATTTTGCTGTAAATTAATATTCTGCTGCAAATTATCTTGCTGCTCATTGCCCATTTGATTCAGATCATTATCTAAGCCAGCTTGAAAAGGATGGGGCTCCCAAGCAGGCCACACAGGAGCAGGGTTATGCACAGCATCATGTCCCCCAGGGACAAATTCAGGCTGGAAAGGTTGCACTGGCATTGGGTGAGGGGTGGACCCATCTGCAGGAGGATCATCTTCATCAGCAGGCAAGTTACCAAGAAGCTTCTGACTGAGGATAAAGATAGGGACAGTCCATGACTCTCCTTGGAAAGTATTCCCATCAGTGACCACACAACTATGTGGGATGTGCTGGAGGTCAGCCACTCTAACCTTAATCACAATAGCACCATAACAACTAGCTTCTTCATCCCATGCTACAAAAACCCCAAAGTCCTTGACAACCCTTTTTATATGCTCAGAATTCCAGAGATCTAGGGGATAAGCAAGGAGCAGCAACCAACACTCTTGATTATAGGTGAAAGCTCGGTGATTAATCCCCTCATTGTGATTGACAAAGGAAATAGTCCTGCCAGCAAACTGATGGGGGCTCTGATTCACTAGCCAATCTCTATCCGCAAAGGAACTGACTTTGGCAAAAGCCGTCCCAATAGGGCAGCGCTGAACCATCTCCAAAGTGAAGCCATATTCTATCTCGATAAGATTGCGCAGCATATTACGGACAAGACCGAAGGGGATAGCATCACCTGGCGGCGGCGTGACCGTAGCAATGGCGATGTCCTCATGCTTCGCCCTAATCCCATCTGTGACATGATACCTGCATTGTTGGGGACGATGTGCGACTTGGATCAGCTCATACTGACCAGGGATGTACGGAGTTGTATCAACCGGGAAATTAGCCATCGCTTCGAGGAGTTCCGCCGGCGAGGCGGACGGTGCGGTGCTACAGTAACCTGGGGTTTGCAGAGCTTGATAGGACAAAGGAGGTGAAGCGGCCGCGGCTGTCTGACGAGAGGAATAAAGACCAAGGTCTAGATTTAAGTGCTGAAAGGACCCATCAGACGCGGACGGCTGATCTGTAGCCGTAGGATCCTTATCGGACAGACGACGGTCAGGAAAATCATCAAAACTAGCACGATGATCTTGCTTATCCAAGGCAGGAGAAAAAACCTTTTCCAAAAGAGGTGGATTTTGTTTCTTTTGAACCCAGACTTTCCTTTGCTGAACTAGAGGATCTTTTCCAAAAAGGAAGGAAAAACAGTTTGCTTTAATATTGCCAAAAGATTCACAATGAAAGCATTTAATATTATTCAGACAATTGGGCCTGGCATGATTCGGAGAAAGATAGCGACTGCACCTTGGGCCATTGGTGGGCCGGTCCACCCGTAGTGGTACAGAAACCTTTGCACTCGGCCTATCTGCTGAATTTGAATTCCCGCCGAAGTTACGGAGATCAGAATGCAGGCGAGAAAAAATCTTCTTCACCGTGATATTCGGGCCAGACTTGAGAGGATAACGCTTGAGCAGCTCCTTGAAGAAAAAAATCAAATCAGCAGTGAATAGTTTCAGATTAGTCAAATCAGAGATAGCTGCCCGGTGAACTGAAGAAATATGATCCATGGGGTTGTCTAGGGAGGCCTCAGAACAGTGATTGCGAAAATGTATCAAAATATCCTCTACTGAATAGCCAGCATTCACCAAATCTTCAAGAAGCAACCTAAGATCAGAATTGAAGCCAACAATGAAAGAAAACCTCGACAGAAGCTGTGATCCTGGGAACACTGCAGGTTTTGTTCCAACAGCAGTAAGATTAGCACCCGTTAAAGGTCCTCTGACCGCATCAGCAAAAGTGAAAGGCCGTGAGCTTGATTTAACTGCGACCCAACTGCGATCTTCCTCTTGCTGCCAAAAGACGGAATTCACGAAAAGCATTTGGACCACCATTGCCCCAGAGGAGGAAGAAAACCTTAAAATCTTTGCAACTAAATGAGCGCAGTTGATTCACAAAAAAACCCACATTTCTAGAGCAGACAGAAAACCTGAAAGTACGATCTCGCAGAAAGATCACCTGGAAATCCTTGGCAATGCCACCCAGACATGCTGAAAGGGCTTCGCTAACTGTATCTGGATCAAGCCTAAAAGAAGCTCTGCCAAAGGAGGCCACTAACCAGAATTCTTGATTGCAGTGAGCTGAAGAGAAAGCAACTGGGCAATGGAAGAGCCCCCAGATCTGTCTCTGAATATCAAGCCCAGGAGAAGAATCAAGGCGAAGTGCAGAAACCTTAGGAACAGATCCATCTAGTGGGACTCCTGATGGCTGAGGAAGCTGACTAGAAGGCGGCAGACCACGTCGATAGCCAACATGAACACGAAAACCAGGTAGATCTACCTCCATACCAGGACCAATGGCTTCACGATCACCAAGATCACGTCCACCAATCACTTTTCCTTGCGCCGAAAGAAGAACAAGACGATGAACCTCAGATCGGAGGTAGAGAAAACCAATACCTCGGTCAGCATTACCATTGGAAGGCCTTGGGAGCGGCCAGAAGACTGCCTGCCAGCAAGAGAGGGTGTCCGCCATGACACCCAGGGCAAGCAGGGCAAGGCCCGCCGAAGGAAGACGACGGGAGAGGGAGCCGGCGGCCGGGCTAGGCCCGCCGAGGGGCGGCGGCGGAGATGTCGCACTCAGATCTCATCTCCAAGTCGCTAGACCGAATTTATAAATTTTGAGACAACATCCCAATCGCCCCCCAAATCCACAAATCTACCGGCTAATCGGCCTCAACCCCTCGGCGACCGCCACACATATGCCCAGCACAAATCCACAACACATAGGGCCGTAGAACAGATGCTCCCCGCGACCCACTCCACCGGAGCAACAACTACAACAAGATGGAAGAAAAATGAAGAAAAAGTAAGAAAAAGAACGGACCAAAGCTGGGAACAAGGAGCCCCGGAGAACGCTGGCAACCACTGCGGCGGCACCCAAGAGTCATCGTCTGCACCGACGCATCTCAGATGTCAAGGAAGAAGAAGGATGGCATCAACCGTGGGTTCGTGGGTTTGTAGGATGCCAATATGCGCACATCTGTTTTGTGGGGCATGTATGAGAATAGCAATAATTCTCAAATTTGGTAGAAAATTTAAAATGCTGCGTTGGTTAAGAATTTGTTTAAAGAGAAGAATTTGGTGGACAAGAAATACGCTAACTTATTGGGAAATGTGATGAACTGGATAGATATGTTCTAGCAAGACATGGCAAAATTAAGGAATACAGTGAGGAGTGATGGCGTGTACAGCACACGTCCGTTGGGAACCCCAAGAGGAAGGTATGATGCGCACAGTAGCAAGTTTTCCCTCAGAAAGAAACCAAGGTTTATCGAACCAGGAGGAGCCAAGAAGCACGTTGAAGGTTGATGGCGGCGGGATGTAGTGCGGCGCAACACCAGGGATTCCGGCGCCAACGTGGAACCCGCACAACACAACCAAAGTACTTTGCCCCAACGAAACAGTGAGGTTGTCAATCTCACCGGCTTGCCGTAACAAAGGATTAGATGTATAGTGTGGATGATGATTGTTTGCGTGAAAACAGTAAAACAAGTATTGCGATAGATTGTATTCGATGTAAAAGAATGGACCGGGGTCCACAGCTCACTAGAGGTGTCTCTCCCATAAGATAAATAGCATGTTGGGTGAACAAATTACAGTCGGGCAATTGACAAATAGAGAGGGCATGACAATGCACATACATGATATGATAAGTATTGTGAGATTTAATTGGGCATTACGACAAAGTACATAGACCGCTATCCAGACATGCATCTATGCCTAAAAAGTCCACCTTCGGGTTATCATCCGAACCCCTTCCGGTATTAAGTTGCAAACAACGGACAATTGCATTAAGTATGGTGCGTAATGTAATCAATAACTACATCCTCGGACATAGCATCAATATTTTATCCCTAGTGGCAACAAGACATCCACAACCTTAGAACTTCCCGTCACTCGTCCCGGATTTAATGGAGGCATGAACCCACTATCGAGCATAAATACTCCCTCTTGGAGTTAAGAGCAAAAACTTGGCCAGAGCCTCTACTAATAACGGAGAGCATGCAAGATCATAAACAACACATAGGTAATAGATTGATAATCAACATAACATAGTATTCTCTATCCATCGGATCCCGACAAACACAACATATAGAATTACAGATAGATGATCTTGATCATGTTAGGCTGCTCACAAGATCCAACAATGAAGCACATGAGGAGAAGACAACCATCTAGCTACTGCTATGGACCCATAGTCCAGGGGTGAACTACTCACTCATCACTCCGGAGGCGACCATGGCGGTGAAGAGTCCTCCGGGAGATGATTCCCCTCTCCGGCAGGGTGCCGGAGGCGATCTCCAGAATCCCCCGAGATGGGATTGGCGGCGGCGGTGTCTCACAAGGTTTTCCGTATCGTGGCTCTCGCATCGGGGGTTTCGCGACGAAAGCTTTAAGTAGGCGGAAGGGCAACGCGGGGGGCCACACGAGGGCCCCACACACCAGGGCCGCGCGGCCAAGGCCTGGGCCGCTCCGCCCTGTTGTGGTGGCGCCTCGTGGCCCCACTTCCTTTCCCCCTCGGTCTTCTGGAAGCTTCGTGCAAAAATAGGACCCTGGGCGTTGATTTCGTCCAATTCCGAGAATATTTCATTTGTAGGATTTCTGAAACCAAAAACAGCAGAAACAAAGAATCGGCTCTTCGGCATCTCGTTAATAGGTTAGTGCCGGAAAATGCATAAATACGACAGATAATGTGTATAAAACATGTAGATATCATCAATAATGTGGCATGGAACATAAGAAATTATCGATACGTCGGAGACGTATCAGCATCCCCAAGCTTAGTTCTCGCTCGTCCCGAGCAGTGTAAACGATAACAAAGATAATTTCCGGAGTGACATGCCATCATAACCTTGATCATACTATTGTAAGCATATGTAATGAATGCAGCGATCAAAACAATGGTAATGACATGAGTAAACAAATGAATCATAAAGCAAAGACTTTTCATGAATAGTACTTCAAGACAAGCATCAATAAGTCTTGCATAAGAGTTAACTCATAAAGCAATAAATCAAAGTAAAGGTATTGAAGCAACACAAAGGAAGATTAAGTTTCAGCGGTTGCTTTCAACTTATAACATGTATATCTCATGGATAGTGTCAATGTAAAGTAATATAACAAGTGCAATATGCAAGTATGTAGGAATCAATGCACAGTTCACACAAGTGTTTGCTTCTTGAGATGGAGAGAAATAGGTGAACTGACTCAACATAAAAGTAAAAGAAAGGTCCTTCAAAGAGGAAAGCATCGATTGCTATATTTGTGCTAGAGCTTTGGTTTTGAAAACATGAAACAATTTTGTCAACGGTAGTAATAAAGCATATGTATCATGTAAATTATATCTTACAAGTTGCAAGCCTCATGTATAGTATACTAATAGTGCCCGCACCTTGTCCTAATTAGCTTGGGTTAACACTGATTATCATTGCATAACATATGTTTCAACTAAGTGTCACAAAGGGTACCTCTATGCCGCCTGTACAAGGGTCTAAGGAGAAAGTTCGCATTGGATTTCTCGCTTTTGATCATTCTTCAACTTAGACACCCATACCGGGACAACATAGACAACAGATAATGGACTCCTCTTTTAATGCTTAAGCATTCAACAACGATTAATATTCTCATAAGAGATTGAGGTTTTATGTCCAAACCGAAACTTCCACCATGATTCATGGCTTTAGTTGGCGGCCCAATGTTCTTCTCTAACAGTATGCATACTCAAACCATTTGATTGTGAAAACCGCCCTTACTTCAGACAAGACGAACATGCATAGCAACTCACATGATATTCAACAAAGAGTTGATGGCGTCCCCAGGAACATGGTTATCGCACAACAAGCAACTTAATAAGAGATAAGACACATAAGTACATATTCAATACCACAATAGTTTTTAAGGCTATTTTGTCCCATGAGCTATATATTGCAAAGGCGAATGATGGAAATTTAAAGGTAGCACTCAAGCAATTTACTTTGAAATGGCGGAGAAATACCATGTAGTAGGTAGGTATGGTGGACACAAATGGCATAGTGGTTGGCTCAAGGATTTTGGATGCATGAGAAGTATTCCCTCTCGATACAAGGTTTAGGCTAGCAAGGTTATTTGAAACAAACACAAGGATGAACCGGTGCAGCAAAACTCACATAAAAGACATATTGTAAACATTATAAGACTCTACACCGTCTTCCTTGTTGTTCAAAACTCAATACTAGAAATTATCTAGACTTTAGAGAGACCAAATATGCAAACCAAATTTTAGCAAGCTTTATGTATTTCTTCATTAATGGGTGCAAAGTATATGATGCAAGAGCTTAAACATGAGCACAACAATTGCCAAGTATCAAATTATTCAAGACATTTTAGAATTACTACATGTAGCATTTCCCAATTCCAACCATATAACAATTTAACGAAGAAGATTCAACCTTCGCCATGAATACTATGAGTAAAGCCTAAGGACATATTTGTCCATATGCAACAGCGGAGCGTGTCTCTCTCCCACACAATGAATGCTAGGATCCATTTTATTCAAACAAAAACAAAAACAAAAACAAACAGACGCTCCAAGCAAAGCACATAAGATGTGATGGAATAAAAATATTGTTTCAGGGGAGGAACCTGATAATGTTGTCGATGAAGAAGGGGATGCCTTGGGCATCCCCAAGCTTAGACGCTTGAGTCTTCTTGAAATATGCAGGGGTGAACCACCGGGGCATCCCCAAGCTTAGAGCTTTCACTCTTCTTGATCATATTGCATCATACTCCTCTCTTGACCCTTGAAAACTTCCTTCACACCAAACTTCAAGCAAACTCATTAGAGGGTTAGTGCACAATCAAAAATTCACATGTTCAGAGGTGACACAATCATTATTAACACTTCTGGTCATTGCACAAAGCTACTGGACATTAATGGATCAAAGAAATTCATCCAACATAGCAAAAGAGGCAATGCGAAATAAAAGGCAGAATCTGTCAAAAACAGAACAGTCCGTAAAGACGAACCTGGAAGGGGCACTTAACTTGCTCAAACGGAAAAACTCAAAACAAATGAAAGTTGCGTACATATCTGAGGATCACGCACGTAAATTTGCAGATTTTTTTGATTTTTTTACAGAGACTTCTGCGCGAATTCGTGACAGACAGCAATGTTGTTTCTGTGCAGCAATCCAAATCTAGCATCAACTTTACCATAGAGACTTACTTGGCACAAAAACATGATAAGGAGAGGTTGCTACAGTAGTAAACAACTTCCAAGACTCAAATATAAAACAAAGTACTGTAGTAAAAACTTGGGTTGTCTCCCATAAGCGCTTTTCTTTAACGCCTTTCAGCTAGGCGCAGAAAGTGTAAATCAAGTATTATCAAGAGATGAAGCATCGACATCATAATTTGTTCTAATAATAGAATCATAAGGTAACTTCATTCTTTTTCTAGGGAAGTGTTCCATACCTTTCTTGAGAGGAAATTGATATTTAATATTACCTTCCTTCATATCAATGATAGCTCCAACAGTTCGAAGAAAAGGTCTTCCCAATATAATGGGACAAGATGCATTGCATTCAATATCCAAGACAACAAAATCAACGGGGACAAGGTTATTGTTAACCATAATACGAACATTATCAATCCTCCCCAAAGGTTTCTTTTTAGCATTATCAGCAAGATTAACATCCAAATAACAAGTTTTCAATGGTGGCAAGTCAAGCATATCATAGACTTTCTTAGGCATAACGGAAATACTTGCACCAAGATCACATAGAGCATTACAATCAAAGTCATTGACCTTCATCTTAATGATGGGCTCCCAACCATCTTCTAACTTTCTAGGAATAGAGGTTTCAAGTTTTAGTTTCTCTTCTCTAGCTTTTATGAGAGCATTTGTAATATGTTTTGTAAAGGCCAAATTTATAGCACTAGCATTGGGACTCTTAGCAAGTTTTTGTAAGAACTTTATAACTTCAGAGATGTGGCAATCATCAAAATCCAAACCATTATAATCTACAGCAATGGGATCATCATCCCCAATGTTGGAAAAAATTTCAGCAGTTTTAGCAGTTTCCGCAGTTTTAACAATTTCAGGCTGTTTTGCAGGCTTTACATTAGAAGTGGAAACATTGCCAACACCAATTCTTTCACCATTATTAGTAGGAGGTGCAGCAACATGTGGAGCATTAACATTACTAGTGGTGGTAATAGTCCAAACTTTAGCTACATTATTCTCTTTAGCAAGTTTTTCATTTTCTTCTCTTTCCCACCTAGCATGCAATTCAGCCATTAATCTTATATTCTCATTAATTCTAACTTGGATGTCATTTGCTGTAGTAGTAATCTTATTATCAATATCCTTATTAGGCATAACTTTCAATTTTAAAAGATCAACATCAGAGGCAAGTCTATCAACCTTAGAGGCAAGAATATCAATTTTATCAAGCTTTTCCTCAACAGATTTGTTAAAAGCAGTTTGTGTACTAATAAATTCTTTAAGCATGGCTTCAAGACCAGGGGGTACACTCCTATTATTGTTGTAAGAATTCCCATAAGAATTACCATAACCATTACTATTATTATAAGGATATGGCCTATAGTTATTACTAGAATTGTTCCGATAAACATTGTTGTTGAAATTATTATTTTTAATGAAGTTTACATCAACATTTTCTTCTTGAGCAACCAATGAAGCTAATGGAACATTATTAGGATCAACATTAGTCCTATCATTCACAAGCATAGACATAATCACATCAATCTTATCACTCAAGGAGGAGGTTTCTTTGACAGAATTTACCTTCTTACCTTGTGGAGCTCTTTCCGTGTGCCATTCAGAGTAATTTATCATCATATTATCAAGGAGCTTTGTTGCTTCACCAAGAATGATGGACATAAAGGTACCTCCAGCAGCTGAATCCAATAGGTTCCGCGAAGAGAAATTCAGTCCTGCATAAAAGGTTTGGATGATCATCCAAGTAGTCAGTCCATGGGTTGGGCAATTTTTAACCAAAGATTTCATTCTTTCCCATGCTTGTGCAACATGCTCATTATCAAATTTTTTAAAATTCATTATGCTACTCCTCAAAGATATAATTTTAGCAGGGGGATAATATCTACCAATAAAAGCATCCTTGCATTTAGTCCATGAATCAATACTATTCTTAGGCAGAGATAGCAACCAATCTTTAGCTCTTGCTCTTAATGAGAAAGGAAACAATTTTAATTTTATAATGTCACCATCTACATCTTTATACTTTTGCATTTCACACAATTCAACAAAATTATTGAGATGGGCAGCAGACATCATCGGAACTAACACTGAGAAAATTGCTCTCGCATAACAAGATTCAAGTAAAGCAGGTTTAATTTCAAAGAATTCTGCTTGTAGTAGCAGGTGGAGCAATAGGTGTGCATAAGAAATCATTATTATTTGTGGTTGTGAAGTCACACAACTTAGTATTTTCAGGGGTATTCATTTTAGCAACAGTAAATAAAGCAAACTAGATAAAGTAAATGCAAGTAATTAATTTTTTTGTGTTTTCGATATAGAGTGCAAGACAGTAAATAAAGTAAAGCTAGCAACTAATTTTTTTGTATTTTGATATAATGCAGCAAAGAAGAAAGTAAATAAAATAAAGCAAGACAAAAACAAAGTAAAGAGATTGGATTGTGGAGACTCCCCTTGCAGCGTGTCTTGATCTCCCCGGCAACGGCGCCAGAAAAAATGCTTGATGGCGTGTACATCACACGTCCGTTGGGAACCCCAAGAGGACGGTATGATGCGCACAGTAGCAAGTTTTCCCTCAGAAAGAAACCAAGGTTTATCGAACCAGGAGGAGCCAAGAAGCACGTTGCAGGTTGATGGCGGCGGGATGTAGTGCGGCGCAACACCAGGGATTCCGGCGCCAACGTGGAACCTGCACAACACAACCAAAGTACTTTGCCCCAACGAAACAGTGAGGTTGTCAATCTCACCGGCTTGCTGTAACAAAGGATTAGATGTATAGTGTGGATGATGATTGTTTGCAGAAAACAGTAAAGCAAGTATTGCAGTAGATTGTATTCGATGTAAAAGAATGGACCGGGGTCCACAGTTCACTAGAGGTGTCTCTCCTATAAGATAAATAGCATGTTGGGTGAACAAATTACAGTCGGACAATTGACAAATAGAGAGGGTATGACAATGCACATACATGATATGATAAGTATTGTGAGATTTAATTGGGCATTACGACAAAGTACATAGACCGCTATCCAGCATGCATCTATGCCTAAAAAGTCCACCTTCGAGGTTATCATCCGAACCCCTTCCAGTATTAAGTTGCAAACAACGAGACAATTGCATTAAGTATGGTGCGTAATGTAATCAATAACTACATCCTCGGACATAGCATCAATGTTTTATCCCTAGTGGCAACAGCACATCCACAACCTTAGAACTTTACGTCACTTGTCCCAGATTTAATGGAGGCATGAACCCACTATCGAGCATAAATACTCCCTCTTGAAGTTAAGAGCAAAAACTTGGCCGAGCCTCTACTAATAACGGAGAGCATGCAAGATCATAAACAACACATAGGTAATAGATTGATAATCAACATAACATAGTATTCTCTATCCATCGGATCCCGACAAACACAACATATAGAATTACAGATAGATGATCTTGATCATGTTAGGCTGCTCACAAGATCCGACAATGAAGCACATGAGGAGAAGACAACCATCTAGCTACTGCTATGGACCCATAGTCCAGGGGTGAACTACTCACTCATCACTCCGGAGGCGACCATGGCGGTGAAGAGTCCTCCGGGAGATGATTCCCCTCTCCGGCGAGGGTGCCGGAGGCGATCTCCGGAATCCCCGAGATGGGATTGGCGGCGGCGTCTCAGTAAGGTTTTCCGTATCGTGGCTCTCGGTACTGGGGGTTTCGCGACGAAGGCTTTAATTAGGCGGAAGGGCAACGCGGGGGGCCACACGAGGGCCCACACACCAGGGCCGCGCGGCCAAGGCCTGGGCCGCGCCGCCCTGTTGTGGCGGCGCCTCGTGGCCCCACTTCCTTTCCCCCTCGGTCTTCTGGAAGCTTCGTGCAAAAATAGGACCCTGGGCGTTGATTTCGTCCAATTCCGAGAATATTTCCTTTGTAGGATTTCTGAAACCAAAAACAGCGACAATGACAAGTCGGCTCTTCGGCATCTCGTTAATAGGTTAGTGCCGGAAAATGCATAAATACGACAGATAATGTGTATAAAACATGTAGATATCATCAATAATGTGGCATGGAACATAAGAAATTATCGATACGTCGGAGACGTATCAAGGAGCAATCTGGAATTGAGTTGCACGAGATGGAGAAAGAGAAGAACTTGTTGGAGAACGATAAAAAGGAAGAAAAAAACTAACAAAGTAGAAGAAGAACGGGTTGGAATACACGCTGTTTAATCTTGTGGAGGCTAGTAAGAGCATCCCACTCATCTCCCCGACGAGCCCCCCGAGCGACGATTTTCCCATCCGGACGGCGTAATTCGGCCCAGTCGCTCCCCTGGTTCCTCGATTTCGTCCGGATTTGGGCCTAAATCCATCCGGCGAGCCCAGGCCATCCCCGGTCCCCCGGGGATCTATCGGGGAGTCCGGACGAGTGAAAAGTGGGGAAGGGCCCGCTCTGTTGGCGACTGGACACACGAACCCCACCGCCACCTCGCTCAAAAATCTCCCCCACCCCTCGTATCTCTCTCGCCGCCGTCACCACCCCGACGGCTTGTTGCCCAGATTCCGCCGCCACTCCTCCCCCACCTGCCTATATTCCGCCGTCTTTCGACGACGGCCTATCTGGTTGCTCCTCCGCCGGCCTGTTTTCCGACGCCGGCCTACTCCTCGTCGTTTGCGGCTCGGGTTGCCTCGACCACGCCCGTCAGGTGTTCGTCCATTTGCCTCGCCGGCCATGGACTCGGACGAACAGGAGGAGCAGATGTTCATCGAGCTTATGCGAGAAGAGATGGCAGCCGCTGCCCAAGACGACGAGCACATGCTGATCCTCGGTTGCTTATCAAGCCTGTACGCCGGGGTGGCAATTGGTCGCCGTGGTGGGTCGGCACCAGGTCGCCGGAAGTGCAAGCCGAGACAGCGAATGGAAGGCTACTGCATGTTGTACGCCGACTACTTCGCCGACAATCCATTGCACGGTGAGACTGTTTTCATGCGTCGTTTCAGGATGAGCAGAAAGCTATTTCTGCAAATTGTGTATGCCATCCGAGACTTTGACCCCTACTTCGGATGCAAAGCGGATTGCACTCGGCTTGGTTGAATTTTCGTCACTGCAGAAGTGCACAGTGGCTATGAGGATGCTGGCGTATGGAGCTCCCGGTGATGGTGCAGATGACTATCTTCGGATGGCGGAGTCCACCGCCCTTGATTGTTTCTACCGGTTCTGCAGTCACTCTTTCTTTGGTATGCCTGGATCCAACAATGACATCAACGTCCTAAACTGCTCCCCGATCTTTTCCAAGCTTGTTGAGGGCCATGCTCCCCCGGTGAACTATGTGATCAATGGTCGGCACTACAACAAAGGATACTACCTTGCAGACGGTATCTATCCAAAGTGGGCAACATTTGTGAAGACTATCTCGAAACCTAGCACCCCCAAACTTTGCGAGTTTGTCAAGAAACAAGAAGCTTGCCGAAAAGACGTCGAGCGTGCATTTGGTGTCCTCCAGCAGAGATTTGCTGTCGTCCGGTTCCCCGCTATGACTTGGTCCAAAGATCAGATGTGGGAGGTGATGAATTGTTGTGTGTGCTTACACAATATGATTATTGAAAATGAGCGAAAACATCCGGTTCCTCTGGCTGAGCAACAAGCACCATATGAGAGAGAGGGTCCTCTTGCACAGCCTAATCACCAGGTGCCTCCATCATGGGCCGCCTTCATTGCTATGCGCCAGGAGATTCGAGACTCTGCAATGCATCAGCAGCTGCAAGATGATCTAGTGGAGCACATATGGACGCTCCGAGGCAACGCCAACGCCGACGCCAACTAGTATGTCATAATTTGTTTCAAAAATTGTGAACTTGTGTGCTTCATTTGTTTCAGCACTTGTTAAACATTGTACTGATTATCGCCGAATTTGTTTCAGCAATTTTCCTCCAATTGCTCGCCGAACTTGTTAAATTTTATGTCGAATTTGTTTGAAATATGTCAAATGGTCGAGGTTGGGGGTTTCCTGCCGGGGGGACGGCTGGAACTTCGGCGCTCCCCAGGCCAAATTTTCCTCCAATCCGGACGAAAATTTCGCCGGATTTGAGCGTGGGGAGCGCCAACGAGTGGGGATGCTGTAATGCAAAAAACAAGGAGAAGCTGAAGAGGATCCCAAAATGATGTCATCAGTGAGATGTATTCATTTGGTTATTGATGAGCATGCATGCTAAAAAAATTAGATGTTATAATATAATTCAACTTGTTGCTCTCCAGGTTGTGATGCCACAAGGCCATACTTTCGTTGGAAAAACTGCTTCGGTATTCAGGGGGAATGTTGCTCTCCTGGTTTCACGCGTGTCACATCACACAAACGGATTCTAGTAGAAAATGTCGTGTCGCTCAAATCTTCCGGGAAATGGCCGTGCTCTTGAATTCTCGATCGTGTGGGGAGTACTGGGTCAGGTCGCCCATGCCACACTGTGGCACGCAGCCTGCATCTGCATAGATACAGCGGCAGCAGTAACTATTTTGCATGTGTCCCTTCTTAGCACAGATATATCGAGCAAGGTCAATAGCCCAGTGAGCGAGGTCCAGTTCGAACTCTCCAAAAAACTATCACCAAAGGAGGAACACGATGTCAGCAGCGGTGGGTGAGAACGAGTAATGGAGCAGTGGAGCGCCGAGTAATCTTTCGGTTCTTGAACGCCCAAATTTCAGTTCAGAAAATACTTCAGTTTTCACGGGGAAATGTTGTTTCATGCACGTCTTATCAGTCAATTCTTCCGGGAAATGGCCACGCTTAAATGCGTACTGCTCGTGATCACGTGAATTCATTTTGTTAAGTTTCATGCACTAGCCACTTGAACCAAAAGTCCGAACTGATGGAAAGGGCTAGGCAATCTACTTGTACACTTCACAACACCCCCACTCGCGTGTGATGGGAGAAGAGAAAGTCAACACGTGAAAGAAGAAGAGCACACCGAAACAGGGCATCAGCGGTGGCTAAAAAGGGGGACAACAACAATTTTTAGGCTTAATTGCGAAAACCATGAACAACAGCAATTTTTAGGCTTAATTGCGAAAACCAGGATTTGAACTCGAGACCTGGGGCTCTGATACCATGTTAAGCTTAATGCACTAGCCACTTGAACCAAAAGTCCGTGTATATGTGGATTGCCTAGCCTTTCCATCAGTTCGGACTTTTGGTTTAAGTGGCTAGTGCATGAAGCTTAACATGGTATCAGAGCCCCAGGTCTCAAGTTCAAATCCCGGCTTTCACATGGTTTTCGCAATTAAGCCTAAAAATTGCTGTTGCCCCTCTTTAGCCACCGCCGATGCCCTGTTTCGGTGTGCTCTTCTTCTTCACGTGTTGACTTTCTCTTCTCCCGTCACACGCGAGTGGGGGTGTTGTGAAATGTATATGTGGATTGCCTAGCCCTTTCCATCAGTTCGAACTTTTGATTCAAGTGGCTAGTGCATTAATCTTAACACATTTTACTCTTCTGACGATCGATGCTCAGCCTTCTTGGACATGACCTATCATGTACAAGTACAAGGTACACGCTGTAACCTTGCAGTTCGTGTCGAAGTGTGTCTGTCCTGTTTTCATAACCTCTGGTATTCAGCTGCGATAATCGATTTGCGATAGAGTTTCTTTTTCTAAATGGAGACTAGCAAAATTGAATATCTGACTTGTTTGAAAAGCTTATTTAATTTTTTAGCACGTGCGATATTTAGTTTATTATAAATAAACATTTACATGATTTCTTGCTTCCAACATTTTATGTTGGCGCATGTCTAGACCAACACTTGTTCCAAAATTACACTATGTTCAAGCCAAATCAAACCTGAACTTTCGTAAATTTTAACCAAGTATGTCAAAAATATAACTGTACTTATGGTTTGAAAATATAATTCAGAACCAAAATGTTAATTACACCTTCTCATTTATTACAACACACACCAATAGTTTTTGCATGTGAATGAGAAGATAGAAAAGAAAGGGCATATTGAAACGAAAGCAGCGTGCTACATTGAAGAACCGGCTAAATAGGGTGGATCATAGATTTAAAATATCTATTAGAGTGGGAGCGACTGCCATTATTTGATCATTGTGCCTATGCAGAAATAGCTAGGTTAATGACAAAAATTGTTCAATTTTGCATGTTATCTATTGGTGCACTTGTTTGCTCCGTTCATGGCCATCTCTTCGGCGCTTGGAGAAACACGGCCTATTTTTGGAAGTATCTACACGGTTGGATGACACGGTGATGGATTTTTTTTTCTAGCATGGGTGGCAGAGTAATCTACGGATTTGACCTCCACCACCCTAGGCGGTGTTCATACTGATTTTGAGTTGATCATGTGTGTTGCGCCTTGTTTTTACCTTTTGTATTGTTGGACGTCGGTTGTTTGTGCGGCTGTGTGACCGGGTGTAATGGTTATACCTTTAAGTAATATAAAACAAACTTTATCGAAAAATATCGAAGAAGAGACACACGCATGAAAATTAAGGACAATAAATAAGAGATGTCTTATTGTCCCCAAAAATGTGAAATCGGAGAGAGAACTTCCGACACTAGTAGAAGCATAATATTTTACACTTGGCCTAATTTTATGTTACCGAGTAGACGTTGAATTGTATATTTGTTAATTATTTATACCACATATGAGTGCATGTGACCTAACGGTAATCACATTGCTGGTTTTGAGCTGGCCCGTACTACACTGTCTCAGGCCGGTGGCGCAGTGATACAGAGCCAGTAAGTATTTTGCATGTGCCAGTTTTTGGCATTCATAAATCATAAGTCGACCAAGGTCAAAAGCCACTCAGCGAGGTCAAGAAAACTGTGTGTGCACCACTGCAGGCCGTCGTCTTCCTCAGAAAGAACAGGGCTGCAGGTCGCAGGCACGCAGCCGTAACTTAGTCAATCTACCCTACCCCCAGTGTAGATGCAACATCTGTTGGTCCATAGGCGTGGAGCACATGCGGGCCGGAGGAGCAACGATTCATTTTCCGGTTCTTCCATGGCCGAAATCTCGTTGATTTTTTTCTTCGTTTTTCACGGAGAATGTTGCGCTGCTCCGGGTTTCATGCATGTCTTATCACACAAGTCGTCGGAGGAATGACGACGCTTGAATGCTTACTGCTCGTGACGTGCTTTGGTCTTACTCTTTTGACGATCGGTGCTCAGCCTTCTTTGACATGACCCTTCCTTCGTCAGTACACACACTGGGACACCGTAACCTTCTTCCTGTTGTGTCGACGGGTGTCTCCTTTATATTCTTTCCATGATCTGTACTTACACGAAATTATATATTTAGAGTACTTGTGTTATTTTCCTACTAGATGGTCTTTATGGCCATTTAACTGGACATTTTGAATATCTGCCACGTAAAAAAAAAATCTCTGACACTTCGGAGGCCGGTGTCACCATAATGAAACGAGCACAGCCACGCATCACGTTCTCGCCACTACGCCAGTGTTCGAGAGGCCAATGTTCAAGATCTCGGCGCCACAACCACGACCGAGACTACCGTCAGTTTTTCATGAATAAAATTCTTCAAAACTTAACTATTGTGTTGAAAACAAAGTTTTTTAATATAAATCTGGTCCCCTGACGAAATTAATCACTCATTTCTTTCCTGCCAAACTATTTTCAAATGATTCATCGCTTTGAAGGACGGTTCCAAAATTCTGTTTGTTGACGCCAAGAGAATTTGGCACGAAACTACTCTTGGAGTTTGCTTCATTGCGCTTCACGTCGGGCCGCTGATGTAGCTTCGGGTCAGGATAGCTTGGCGCCATTCCTGCTTTGGTGGTAGGCAGCCTTGGCACCGACTTGCACAATTTCGACATCGCTTTTCGTGGTGTCAACCACGGGCTCAAATTTTGAAAAATAATTTGTCACAGGACAAGAAGAATAATCAGCTCCACCAAAAAAAAAAATAGAATCGAAAACATATGTGGAATTTTTGTTTGAAAATGCTTCATTTTTACTGAGAATGTTGCTATCCGGATTCCACCCGTGTTTTATCACTCAAGTCATTAGAGGAATGGCCACGCTTGAATGTCTCCGCAACCTTCATCGAGTTCTGACGACAATCCCCTTCCTCGACCTGTCCAAACTGAATTTTTCAGTTTGTGTCGATGTGCGTTTGCCCCTTAATATCTTTTTGTCCTTGATCCGTTCAGACAAAATGAACAATTTGTTGCAGTGGAGTCTCTTTTCCTAAATGGGTTTACACTTGACATAATATTTCGATACGCACCCTGTCGTAAAATTTATTTTTTTCCCAAAGTCCGTGCCACCGTCACTAACGCTGAAACGGGGTCGGCAATTGAGATGGAGGACGAAACGCACAGGGTTAGCACAGGGTGTGTGACCCTAATTTTCAAGATCTCGCCGCCATAACCGTGACGCCAGGGTGTGTGACAATTTAGATAGTCCTAGTTTTTCAGCAGCTTGTTTATACGCACAACATGTATACTTTTTGACATACATGCAATACTCAAGAGCTAACCTTAGGCTTTGGACATTGTTGCTGGACTGTCTAAATATAGACATTGTGGCTGCTATTTAGACAATATAGATATTTAGAAGGTGCTTTAGACAAGCCGCTGGATAATATCATTGTCTAGGTCTCTATTTTTGACACCCATTTTCACAGGCTGATAGAGACTCTCTTAGGGCCTCTCCAATTGCACGATCCAGTTCAGGCACGAAAAGTGTTCATTCGTGTCCGTTTGGGTTAGATCCTGGACATGAATATTGTCTCTTTGCCTCATATGTTTGTTTTGGTTGGGTAAGCCCACCCGCCCAACACATTTTATTTGGTTAGGTCAATTTTTGTTTTTGAATCAAATTCGTCGAAAATAGTCAATGCATGAGCTAAATTGGCCATACAAAGAACTAAAATAGAAGTTCATAACACGACTAGTTTAGTCAGTCACAAAGTGCACATAAGTAACTAACCACTTTGCAAAATGGGCACAAGTTCAATTAAAATGTAGCAAAGTAGGATAGATGTGGGTGATCACGTGTCACGTTCGCAGATGATGGCCCTCTTCTTCTTGAACCAAGCCCTTTAGTCCGGATCCATGATGCTTAAGTCGGAACATGATCCAGTTCTCCTCCGCAAGCAACTTGTCCATGGCTTCCATCCTTTAGACCGGGATGCCCTGCTTAGTAAGGTCGATGAAGGTGGTGGCGGTCGCCTCCTTCTTACGATGGCGCTTCTTTTACCTCTTGGTCATGGCCTCTAGTGTATCGGCCATCATCGTCTTCAAGGTCTCGCTCAACAGGAGCGCCGACGTATCTTAGTGGACTTGTGGCCCCGTGGAAAAAAATGGAAGGGCATTTTGGCCCAGGTCTTCGTCATCAATGGACCACCGCCACACCGGCTTTGTCGTTTTTGAAGTTGTTCATGTAGGTCGTGTATCCTAGCTTACACTTTGGAGCGTTATTCACCACAAGCCAACAAGGGACCATGTGGTAGGCATTGCCCAACAATACCTTGAAGCGCTCTAGCCTCACCCTCGCCATCATCAAGCACGGGAGTGTGTTGGTCCATTGGTTGGCCAAATTGGGAGAACAATGGCACCCCATCGATGCCATACCCTTGGCCCTAGGTTTCAATCCCAAGGTCGTCTACCGGGATGAACCGGCCTCCATCGACCATCACGTCCATGCATGCCTCGTCGTGCTCGCCGTAGAAGGCCTATGGATCACCGGGCATTAGAGGGCTATATCACATGATAAGGGGCACGGGGTGGGATGACCACACTGGGTTGTTCGCCGTAGAAGATTTAGTTATTATTTATTTTTTGATCTAAACTGTACTGCACATGCAACGTGTCAATTGCTGCAGTTGATTCACGCGGGTAAATTCGTGGACGAGGATCTATAAAATAATTTTATGTAAAAAACTATATTTCACCTAGGATTCGGTACTTTCGCAGGCAGCGTTGACAGGCTACACATATATATTTAAAATTTCTACACTATACTACTCATCAGCAAGTCCTGATTTCGAAATAACACGAGGCTGCAAGTCAGCTGCGAACCCGGCACGACCGCGCCACGACAGACAACCGTCCCAGCCCATTGATCGATGGCCA
Source organism: Lolium rigidum (assembly GCF_022539505.1). Classification (NCBI taxonomy): domain Eukaryota; kingdom Viridiplantae; phylum Streptophyta; class Magnoliopsida; order Poales; family Poaceae; genus Lolium; species Lolium rigidum. The sequence goes on along the minus strand of NC_061512.1, from coordinate 239,151,076 downwards.
GCTCACACGCTGCTGCTACATTGCGCTACTGCTGCTGCGGCTCTGAAAAGGAGCTTCCATTTCCATGCACCCTCGTCGCCGGTCCCGACGCAGCCCCGCCCCCGCCTTCTTCTTCAACGCCACGCACCGGCCGTTCTGACTAGCTAGTCGTTATAAAATATAAATACAGGCGCCCGGCCAGCCATTGGAGAGGTCCCATTCCTTTCTGCTTAGTTAGCTTCTCCAGCCCCACTGATCGGCCCCAGCTTCCCTTCTTCTCGGCCTCATTCTGTCTGCCCTGTGCTCGCCCTGCTCCGTGGTGTGGAACCAAATGGAGGTAGGCGTAGTGTGATCCAGGCTTTCCTTCCTTCCTTGTCGGTTTGGTCTTTTACTTACTTGTCGGTTTGGTCTTGCAGAAGGCGTCGAGGAGGCGTCGGGTGCCGGCGTTCGGGGAGTGGAACTACTACTGCCACTACGACGGGCCGGAGACGGTAGCGCCGCCCGCCCTGGCGTACTGCTACGGCGCCACCCCCGAGCCGGAGGCCTGCAGCGACGTGTGGTTCAGGTACTCGCCTCCCCCGCGCAAACCCACGCCCGCCAAGAAGCCTAGGAGGAGGGTGCCGGAGGGCGACAGTGATGCGTCGCTGGAGAAGAAGGGGAGAAGGAGCGGGAGGCCGGCGCCGGCGTCGGAAGCTGCCGGCTGCGGCCTGGCGCGCACGACAAGGCTGGTGCGGCCGGTCGACGAGGACCTGTACCAGGTGCCGCCGCCGGAGCTCGCCTCCCACAGGCGCCGCCCCAGGAGGAGCATGTGGATGGGCTGCCTGGGGTGCGTCGCCTGAACCTCAAGTGTGAAGTGCTGAACCTGTCCTGTGTGGCTGTGTAAACAGGATAATGCGACCTTGTTCGTCAGTGGTGGTAGATTGCGTATTTGCGTTACTTAATTTTTTTCCCCTTTCTGTTGTTGGATACTTGTATGATGAGTAGTAGTAGCAGTTTTTGGTACTAGGTTACACTAGCTATTGACATTTTGAGGTTTTACTCTGTTTGTATGATGATCTGTGTAAGATATTACTAGATGCAACATCTTGGTCTTGCACGTACACTAAGCAGAATTCGTCAGCCTGAAATCCTTTGAAATTCATACAAAGAATTCATTTGCACTATGTTTTGGAGGAAAATTTCCATTTACTTCATCCTTTTATATATATTTTATTGGTTTTTCTGTGCAATCAAACACTGGTGGATCCAAAATCTTGTAGTTCCCTAATTCTATAGGATTGGAGAGGACATATCATTCCAATCTTGTGTTTTTCATATTCGTGTGTTCTCTCAAAATCCTGCGAATCAAACGAGCCCTTAATCTCTCTGATGATCTATATTGCTGCTATTGGTATGTTCACATGATGGTGCGTGCAATTGTGTTTATCCGTAGTTATCTAAGAAACTTCTATTGGATCTAGGATAAGAAAACATCCAATCAATGTGTGAGTTGTCAATCTCTCCGGGCCTCCTGGCGCCGCCTCCCTTCAGGGGTGACCGGGGGAGAAATCCTAACTGGCCCTGGCCGTCACTCCCTCCCCCCACCCACCCACCACGTCGTCCTTGGTGGCGGCAGTCGGGAAATCCCACATGCCACCGACAAAAGGGCCACCGGAAAACTTGTGTTGTATCTAGGATCAGAAGAAATCCAATGAATGGGTAGGTATTAGTCAATTTCTAGCGAAAGCTCGAACTTTTTCTCCTACTTTATTCTTTAGGGTGAATCTTGCCAATGAATTGGGGAGATACGGGTCGATGTTCACTTACTACCTCCATACCGGTTTACAGGACAATTACACATTTCAAAAAATAAGTTTGACTATAAATTTAGTTAACAAAACATGAGATATATGCCACTACAAAAATTATACCATTGAATTCATATTGAAAAGAACTTTCCAATAGTATAATTTTTATGATACATATTTTATATTTTGTTAACTAAATTAGTAGATAAAGTTTTTTTTTCGAAATATGTAATAACCCTATAAACCGGTACGGAGGAGTACATCATTTGAATAGATGGGCGAAGAGCTCAAATATTTTGATCTTAAGAACGGTATGTCCAGCTATGATAGCTCGTGTACATATTAGTGGGTGTACAAAAGCCACTTCATTTTTCCCTTCTTTGCACTTGTGCCACGTTTGGGTGAGATTCGATAGACATTTGCAAGCATGCCGCATCTTGTGCCACGCTTGGCACTAGTCCAATCTTTGTACCTTTTTGATCAAGTTTGATTTGCACGTAGAGGAGTTCCTCGGCATGTCTGCCCTAGTCGCTTATCAGAGATCATAATTGACAAATAGTACGCCAGCACGTACAACTCCTGTGCCGGAGTACGTATGCGGATCAGTTGCTGCTCGGGCCCCGACGAACCTGCCACGGACATTGATTCGTGGAGTTGGATGGATGCTGCGCGTGCGTTCTGTTTTCACCTCGCCCATCCTAGCAACCGTTTGCCTCCGCCGTAACCGGAAATCCATCTGCCACCACCTCTAGTGGGGCGACATATGGTGACCGGACCGTCCGCGGAGACGCAAACCTGGCCCAAATATTTGTCTGGGATGCGTTTCTGACGGACGCTCGGCGGACAGAAAGTGCCCGCTCGCGTCTGGCGGACGTTTCGTCGGGCCCGCCTGGCAATGACGCAGCGTCGATGCATCTTCTCCGCCAGTACTGGCAGCGAGGCGTCGCTTTGGCAGTCTGCGGCCGCGTAAATGGCGATGCCTCGCGTGACGCGCGGCCGTCGCCTACCTCTGGGCACGTAGTAATGGCGATGCCACGCGTGGCGCGGCCGTCGCCCTGCCTCCGACCTATATATACAGGGGCGCGAGCATCTCATCTCCTCCCCACTAAACCCTAGCCACCGCTGCCGTAGCGCCGCTTCCTCTCAGCCTCCAGCAGGTCCACCATGAGCAGCGCCGGACACGGCCAGGCTGCCGCGCCTCCACCTCCACCTTCACCTCCCACTCCACCTCCTCCGGCCTCGAGCTCCTCCGAGGAGTTCGACTCCGAAGACAGCACCGACCTCCTCCACCCGGTCAGGGACGCCGCGGCCCTGGCACTCGCGGCGCAGGAAGCAGAGGAGGAGCTGGCGGGCCATGCGGCGTTGGACGCCGAGCTGGAACAGCGCAGGCTGGTGGCCGCCGCTGCAGCAGAGGACTCCGACTCGAAGATATATTGGTCCTCCAATGACCCTGATGCGCCTACGCCAGAGGAGATGGCGGCGGAGCAGAGGGCCATCGTCGAGTCTTTCGAGACGCTCAAGGACGACGCTGCCAACGCGAGGCTAGAGCAGTGCCTGCAAAAGGACGCGGCGGCGCACCGAGCCATAGCGGCCGCGCGGGAGGCGGCGGAGAAGCAGGCGATGGAGCGACGCAACGACGGTGTCGGTCCGTCAGGAAGCAAGTAGTCTAGGCCTATAGATCTAGTTTGTATAGTTTTTATGCATTTTTATGTACTACTTTCAATGTTTTTAACTATGTTGAAATTCAAAAAAATGGGTCGCCCCGGTGGGAGCACACCCAGACGCAAACGGACTCGCGGACAAAATATGTCCGCGGGGCGATGCAAAAGGACGCTCGCAACCACTTTTGGGCGTCCGAAATGCGTCGCGCCGCTGGAGATGCCCTAACACCGTGAGGGCATCCTCAAGTGCGCGAGGCAATGGGACCTCAAGCACCGTTTGTGTTCGTGCGGTCAAAAATACGTCTAGGATCAGGCTCGCGGCCCGACGTATAGTGACCGTGGTATCTGCGGAGACACAAACTTGACTCAAATATGCGTCGAGTTTGCGTCTTCGTGGACACGCGGACCGATCGCTGAATCTCACGTAGAACCCGCACGTCAGTGGGATGCCGCTAACATGCCAGCGGCCATTCCCAACTCAAAAAATCAAAGTTGACCGGCGCCAACACTCCCGCCCATTGCGATGGACGTCCTCGTCACCGCAGCCACCATGGATTCTGTGGGAACCCTCGCAGCCACCGCCCGGACTCCCCCATAGCCACCACAGCATCTCCGGCCGACTCAAAGCGTGCCACCACTAGCGGCCGGGAAGCTAAGTCGAAGGCACCAAAGAAGCTGTTGTAGAAGAAGGAGAATGGCATCCAGGCGACGAAACGTCGCGGCCGGCGAAAGAATCTGAAGGAGAGGAATGCAGCGGCGGCAGCCGCCCAACAGGCGCAGGCCGTTGCCCAAATGGCGTGGCAGATGCAGATGAAAGCCGACGCCCACATAGGTCTCCATTCTAGCATCCATCCGAGCCTAGCAGAGGCCATGCTCCTCGTCAAGGAAGATAGGATCGTGGGTGTCGCCCCCCCAGCCTCGTCGGTGAGCTTGGTAAGTTCCCAGATGCGCCCTGGAACGCCTGCACCCTCGCAGTTCCGTAGGGCGTGATGTGTAATACCCCAGGTTTAGAGGCTACAAAATGAGAGAACACCAAAGTGTGCATTGCATTCATGCATAGAAAATCCGGGGAATTTTCGCGCTTTCAAATAAAACTTACCACAGTAACTGAAGTTTCACTTGACTTGCTGGAATTGAAGTAGATCATTAAGTCAAGCGCTATAAACTTCACTGTGATCTTTGCTAAAACCATGTTTTGGGTAGAGATGATTTGATCTATGGGCTACATCAAATAAAAGTAGATTTACAACAAACAACACCTTAAGTAAGTATCAACTACAAGATTTTATAAAAGATCTCAACATGGCATTCCTTACAACAACACATTCTTTAAGAATCAAATCCTAACTTAATAATACTTAAAAGTTAGCAACCACCTTTGTGTGTAATTTAATTCACTTCTAAATAAGGTAAACCACAGGGTTTAAAGTGCATAAAAGCCACACATTCTCATTTAAATCATAACTTATTAAATATATGGAATATCATAAAACTAAATCCATTTATATTACGAATTATAGTTCAATCTATTTGAATAAAACTAACTATGAGTATTTTGAAACTCATATGATCATGCCTTGGTGAAATCAAACACCAACTATCCAAAATGGAGGAATAACCTTCAACCTTGACCTTTTTACCAATATTATAACGTAAATCCCATCATGTATGATGTGGTGCACTATCCACAAGATACTTAGTAACAAATGCCACTTGGCTATCCAAACATAAATCATATGAGAGGATAAGGATCATGCCACATAGGATGAAAATATCTACATGACTTGCACTCCAAGTCTTGCCACCTCATGCTCAAAGGATTGCTATGGATGAGGGCATGACAACAAGAACCTTACTCATCAAACCAAAACAAGAGTCACCCACCTATGTGTCATGATACTAGAGCTTGCCCAAGCCTATAAATAGAGCCACACCCTCCATCCCTTTGGTCATCTTGTAGCATGATACAAGGAAACACACACATAGAGCCACTCCATACATTAGCTAGGATCAAGATGAAGAAGCTAGGAGGTGGAGGCATACCACAAGATGCAGGTTTATCATATTTCCTGAAGAACAAGCTACGAGAAGATACCAAGGTAGAATTCCTAGGCAGACCATATATTTAGAGGATCATATCATCATCTTTTAAGTAGGACCTTAGGCTATTCCAAGATATTGAGAAGTGAGAGAAGATATAATATTAACCATAGCCATGTCCATACAAGAATACTAGAATAGTACTAAACTTAGTTGTTCAAGACAACATTTGATCTTGGAGGTAAGAACCCTATTCCATTAGCAATACCTTAGGAAACCAATTCCATAATCATCACAACTTGGTATTAATTATAAACCCTAAGAATCTAGGATGAGTGTGATGAGAGGAATAGTAAAGAGGGATTAGTGAGGAATGAGTGGATCTTGTCTAATACATAATCTTACCTTGTAGCCTTAACTGATTAGATAAATCTATATGATAAGTAGATACCATCTATCACATGAAATAATCAGTATATCACTAGTAGTTAACCCCTGACCAATCCTCATGCCTTGAGTGAAGAAGTAATGACATGTTACTTAAACCTTGTTTATCCAAACACTAGAGACAACCCTAGCATTGCTTTGATGCATGAATCCTAATAAGGTGAGGAGGAGTAACCCTAGCTAGCCAATAAAACATAATCAAAGCTTATGCTCATATCCTAATTGCAGTTGTGTAGCACTTGGGTGATTACAACTAAAACCCTAGATCCCAATTAAGTTTCAATCCAAGTGTCACTTGGGATTATAAGTAGAACCCTGCCATGCCTCATGCCTATTTATACTTAAATTAGTGAAGCATTATCAAAACCCTAAACCTCTTCACATAGGATCCAATCCACCTAAAAAATTTATTCCCTAACTTGTGTATCATAGATCACAAGTACACATCCAAGCTAGAAGTGCTAAGCAAGAGTCATAATCATGAAGTTATCCAACCATTTTCTTAAACCCTTAGAAATAATTCTCCACATAAAATCATGATCCAATCCATCCTTATTACCATTTGCTTTAAACTCTAGCCATAATTAAAATAGATATGAACAATCAATATAAGCACACTAGTTAAACCTAATAATATTTTCACTATGCACATGTTCTAAATTTCAAATCATTTAAATAGATCTGGTTCCTAAATTAGAAAGGGAATTGAAATAAATAACTAAACCATTTATAATTTATTCAAGCCTCACTAGATATCAATTAAATCCTAAACTAAAAATTTGATTAAACAACAAGATTATACAGTGAGCATTGTTATCAAGTTATGTTGATATTCAATTGTTTTAGAACCTGCAAAACAAAACAGAATTCAAATTCAAAACAGAAAATGGAAAAAGGAGAAAAGGGAGAGTCTTACCTGGCAGCCCAGCAGCAACCCAGGACCAGCACCACCTCTACAACCCAGCAGCAGCCCATGTCGAAGCCTAGGAGCAGTCCAGCCCACGTCCAAATAACGTTTCGCGTGCGTCAAAAATCGTGCGTGGAGAAATGTCATCGTCGTCGTCTCCGAGCTCGACAGCACGGCAGCGCCAGTAGGCCACGACCTCCTCGTCGATAAGCTTGCCCGGACGTCGCCAGGACTCTCAGAACCACGCCCAGCACGATTCGCGTCCGAGCTTATCCACGCCTGAAGAGATCCATGCCAGCCAGAAACTTCCAGAGACAGCCACCTCTCCAACCATGGTCGTCGCCGTGTCGAGGCCACAGGGCTTCCCTTGGTCTATAAATAGGTGGAGAGCATCGCCGTGCACGCCTTGTTTGCCTCCGCCACTTCAATCCCTCTCAATCGCTCTCTATCTCTCGCCACGATCCACTCACTGTCGCCGGAGTTGAAGACGAAGCCGTCGACTGGAGCCACCCCGGAGCTCGTAGCTTGGTCAAGGAGGAGCGTCTCGTCGAGAGGAGCATCTGGACGCAAGCACGCATCCAGGGGAGCTAGGAATCGGCTCAATTTCATCATTTCCTTCCGCAGCAGATCGCCGGGAATGGCGAATTCCTCGTCGTCTCCGTCGACAATCACCGGACCTGACCACACCTTGAGCTTCAGGGTGAGCATACGCATCTTTAGAGCCTAGTATCGCTTCTTGGCATCGTCTGTAGCTCGATTTCGACATCTCGCTGGAGTGCACTGCCGCGGGACATGATTTCCGACGAAGCTCCGGTGACCTATAGCTTGTTCCATCACCACCATCGTGACCAGTGAGTCGAGGGGATTCGTTTAGTGTAAACCGAGCATCCAGGGGTGCCATTAATCGGCGGCGCCGTTTTCGTCTGGTCGTCGGCGTCAAGCCGCCGGCGAAGCTGACGTGTCCAGTAGGCCCCTCTCGTGGTTGTTGACCAGTCTTCGTCTGCGTGGCCTTCCACGTGGACTAGGCCCCACCTGTCTGTGGCTAAGGCTAGCTTCAGACCGGTACGTTTAGTATTTAGGTTTAATTTCAAATTCCAGTAAATAGCTAAAACTTTGCAAAAACATATAAAATTCATATCAACTCAGAAAATTATGAATAATATATCAAAATGCTCACAAAAATAAGCTCTATTCAAATAAAATATAAAACAAAAATGTGTGTCAAAATAAAAATTCACTTATTTTTAACTTTATTAATTATGCCTTCCCATTTATTTAAAACAAAATTTGAATTCAATAAATAGTTAAGTTTAAAAAATTAAATATTATCTATTCAGTAAGTAAATAAAATGTTAAGATTAAATTTCTTGATCATATTTTCATCAATTAAAATATTAGTGGTAATTCATAAACCCTAATGTGCAAATTGCTATTTACTATTTCTTTAAATATTAATAAAACAAGACAATACCAACAACTAATATTATTTTGATAAATCAAATTTTGTAACTTAAACATTCTTGAATTAACAAGTCATTATTTTAAAACCTAATCATAATTATAAAACCTAAATTCTGGAAATTAAATCCTAACTAAAATTGGTCTTAATTCTTAAACCTTTTAAAATAATTAAATGATAAGGCTATTATTAATTTTGTGCAAAGTACTTAATCACATTAATTCTAGTACCAAGTATTACTTTAAGAATTGGATCATAATTTAGAAACCCTAGTTTCAATTTGAGTAAGACCTTGATCCCATTATTTTATATGATCATTCCACATTAAGTTTCAACTCTAAAACCCTAGTGGCTTAGCACATGTGATCATGTGAATTTCACTTTACATATAAAACCTTGATAATTAACCAATGAATGCATGCTCATGATGCACTAATGCCCCATAAGTGCAAACCCTAGATTGTTACTCTCATAACACCATTAACCATCATTCTTAGTATTCCACCATTGAGTCAATCTCAAGTATCATATCCTAGTAGAACCATGGTAATGAACCCTAATACAATTCTTGTGTAGTAATTCTCATCATATGCTCCTATTCAACTAAACCCTACTTAGGAAATGATAAGCCACTGAGCTTAGAAACCATTAGAGATTATTTAGTAAAGCAAATGTGAAACCATAGTAAACCTAATAGCAAACCTATGGAACCATCTTAATAACCATCCTTTGATATGATGTATATGGGAAACCATAGTAATAACCCTACCAATACTTGCTACATATACACCCATTCTACTTAAAGAACCCAACTAGTTCCTATTAGAGAACTAAATGAATCCAATAGTAAACCCTAGAAAGTCATAACTCCTATGTATAGTAGTTCATATTCTTATTTAACCTGTTCTTCAAAAGTTATTCTTTTGAAGTACAAATGTCAATCAAACCTTAGAAGCCCTAATCCTTCTTTGAAATACTTATTATTTCTTAAACAACATGTTCTGCAAAAGTTATTCTTTTGAAGTATAGTATAAGTAATCATCAACCATGTTCTGTAGAACTTAAAATTAACAACTGTTCTTTACATATTATTCCACCACTATTCTTTATGTGTATGATTGTTATGATATCTTATATCACTTGGATATGATGCTAATAAGAACCTTGTTTGAGAATCATTCTAAAAGTGCAACCAACCCTAAAGAAATCTTTACAACTCATACATCCTAAATCATCGAGGTTAGGTTACGCTCGGGACGATTGCATCTCATATTATGCATTATAGCATCATTGCCAGTTCTTTAAACATTGTCCTTACCGTACGATGATGGTATTTCAGCATTTGGAGTTCTCACGTATCGAAGCTTTTGCATGCATAATCTTGCAGTCAAGAAAGGCAAGTTCATTGCTTGCTCATGTCATTTGGTTATTTTACAATTATGAATATGACTATGTGGTGGGCAATGGAACCATGGTATGTGTTTATGGTGGAGGTTCCATTGCATGGGTACTACTCATCTAGGACTAAGTACCAATGCCGTCCAGTGATTCTAGCGCCGTACAAATCGCGTTAACCATAAGATCTATAATGGCTCTGGGGAAGTCGGATGTATCTTTTCCCTTCTGCACGCCAATGGACTGGTAGAGCTGCGGGGTGTTGGAGGCACTGTCGTAGGTTGGGATAGCCTTTTAAATCCCCATCTGTGTGGATGACGAGCTCTACGGTCTATGATGGATTGTCCAAAGTACACCGTGAGTAAAGCCGTATGATCGGGAGATGTCTACTGGGGGTGTACGGTTGGACAAAAGGGTGGGTTTGCAGGGTCGCGGAGAAGGCAGTGATTGGCTTGGACCTTACACCTGGCCCCACACCAAGGAAGTGTGGACGAGAACGATCACCCGGTTGGTATCAAGGATAAGTTCTCTTATGGGAAAAGTAACGCACCTCTACAGAGGATACTGAATTGTGACTGTCACTCCCTGTTCCGGGAAGGGAACTGCGAACGCGGCAGGAAAGGAACTCCACGAAGTTCTGGTCAACGTGTGAAGACTGACGGGCATAGTTTTCGGAATAAAATAAACCTTTTGAAGAAATGTTTATGAAAACTTGCATTGGCCTATGACTTTCTGGTCTATGGCTGTAGCTAGTGCATGATACACCTATTTCCTAATATGAACTTGCTGAGTACGCTCGTACTCATTCCCTCCCATTTTAACCCCCTTCTTAGATCAAGGCAATGAAGGAGAAACTACCGTGGAACTCGAAGACAAAGAAGTCAACTGCAACAAGATGAAGAATCCAAGCAAATACGTCAATGGAGTCAACTTCTGCATCAGTTAGAGTGGAGAACTTAAACTAGTAATAGAAGGGAACATTTCCCTAATCATAGCACCTAAGTAGCTAGAGTTCTATAGCAAGCCAATTAGCTCTTAAACTTGAGTTAGCAATAAGATAGACTACGAGTCGTTCTCCTGGAGCTTTATTTGAAGTTTTACCTCACTGTAAAGTAGGAGGCTGTGTTGATCTTATGTAAACAGTTCGTGTGTACTTCTATAGACATACCTTGGACTCGCATATGTTTTCGTTGTACCACTCGAGAGATGTAATATGAGTGGAACGGTGTTTCACTTGTGTTATGTCAACGACTTGTGTACTACACCATGCAGTGGTACGCTGGGTCATTTCAGCTGGTATCAGAGCAAATGCTTTGACCCTAGGATTAAAACCCTTTAAAGGAGACCTATAGGTTTGGTAGTGTCTATAGGAAGTATCTTAGCTAAGTCAACTATGCTAAACCAACTATCCTTTTGACTTGAGATGGGTATTCACTTGAGAATAATCCTGACACACTTGAGTCAATCTTTCTTATCTATATTTCTTAAATGAAGTTAATTAGTTATCTTGCTTCATTCCAAATTAATAGAACACCATTGGAGCTTAAGATAATGGGTGGTAGTAGACCACAGTTGGTATACAACACATGGTAGTCCAAAGAGAGGATACAACCATAAGGAAGATATCCTATTGGAAGAAGTATACCAATACAAGTATGGTTAAGTAAGAGTCATTTAAAATGTCAAATGACTGATGTTAAGTAAGGGAGGTAAGTTATATAAGGTAGTATATGTCTATGATGAGTCAATAATAGGAGGTAAGGAAGAGTGATAGGAGTATTTAAGTCTACTTTCCATGGTAGAGTTGGTAATCATATAGGATTCACTTGAGAATCATGATGTGATGGAGTAGAACATCATAAGTAAGATAACAGGAGTATGATAAGGAGTAAGGATTTAAGGAATAGTTCGAAAGCTTAGGCCTTAAAATCTTAATAACTGTACCAAATATGTTAGAACCATAGTCCTTAATTTAAAGAAGGCTTCTTTAGTGCATATCACATAGAGAAATCCGGGAGTTATAGGTGGTATATTCTAAACAATCATGTGTTTAGAGTAGACATGTTAGAACTAATTGTATTATAGGAAGTAGTCCTCAATAGCACATATATATGGTATACTATTTTGTTAGTACTTCCAAAGAAAACTAGGTTAACTTCAACTATCCCAGGTCATTTTGTTTCAAGTTTGTCTCATTGCAAATGTGCAATTAAGATAAATGTTGAGACAAATAGTAGAAATTCACGTATTCGTGCTAAGTATCACAACCTAAACCTATCTTATGTGGTGTTATATATTGCACATATACACCGGATGTTTAGGGATGTCTTACCCAACTATTATATTCAGGCATATAAGGATGTGTATTATAAGCAGAAAGCTGGATTTTCTTGGATTGTATTGGGTTTTCATTGTTTGACTAGATCCATACATGAAGTTTGACTTTGATATGCAAATGCATGTTGCAATATCAAGCTCTTACTTGATGTTATAGGTCTAGAGGGTATAGGTATTCGCGTGAGAAAGTGACGAATTCTGAAGATTTTGAAGATAAGATGAAGGTTCACTAGAAGAAGGAAGTAAAGTTGTGGGAAGCAACCGCAACAATCTAAAGGAAGGACCAATCAAACTCATTTTTCAAGGAGTACTTCAACATGGAAGTACAATGAAAGTGAGAAAAATAGTGAGTATGGAGGAGTAGAAGTTGAGCCATATTCATTATGGAAGTAGGGAATGCAAGTGAAGTCACTTAAGATACTATTTTCATAGTGTCAACAAGTGGTTATCTTGCAAAACAAACCCTAGAAGAAGGAAAATAGACAAGTGAAGTCGCAGCTGGTATAATAAGACCGCAGCTGATATAGGATAATCATGAAGAGAAAGTATGTGAAGTGAGGTATATCTTAACTAAAACTATAAAAGTAGCCACAGATGGTAGGTAGATATTGACTAGAACCATAACATAGCCACAACTGGTATCCAATAAGCCACATCTCGTGTTAGATAGTCTGCAGCTGGTAACAAATAGTCCACAACTTAATCGTTCTTTCACTCTAAAGGAAAGAGGGATTCCGTAGCTGGTATTCCACAGCTGGTATCCCATAGTTGGTAAAAAAATTAATTGGAGGATTCACAACGGATATCCACAATTGTGTGGATACACCACAAAGAATTCTTCGTGAGACTCTAGAAAAGTACAAACTGTAAGCTAGACCAAGACTAATCTTCTAACCTTGGAGTTTAAGGATTAGAAGAAAGGAAGTTTGAAGATCATTAGTAAACTCCAAGGGGGAGAGGAAGGCTGAAGGAGAAGTATTAAGATATTATTTGTAGTATGATAGATGGAGAAAAAGGTCTAAACTGAAAAGAAGTCTGATCTTATTTTTATAAGGTTGTTGGGAAGTACCCATATAAAAGTACTCTCGGGAGGTTGTCAGACCTGAAGCCGAGGTTCATATCTCGAGGAAGTAAGGGTTAGACCTTAACTTGAGTGGGTAATTGTAATTACTCAAAACCAAGAGAACTTAAGTAAGTATTAGATAATGAAGTTGGAGGAAGAAGTTATCGGAGGACAATCAAAGCCTAAGAAAACAAAAGACTGAAGGGTTTGACCATACCAAAACTAATTATTATTAGAGAGATTCCTTTCATGGAACCTAAAGAAACCAAAAGGAAGATAACTAGTATAAACTAGAAGCCATGATTGGATGGACTAAATGAGTCTAATCCATTCGTAGGACTGAATAACTAGTACCATGCCTATTGTAAATACCTTACGAAGTACCATTACTTTCGTTATGGTAGTAAGGGAAAACAATACCCTACCTTAAATAAATCTTTTAGAATTAAGGTTTGGGCACCGCAGCTGGTACACCATAGTACCATATTACACCGTAGCTCGTAGAACCAAGTTTTTGGGTACCCAGATAGGAAGCTATCACCACAACCATTAGTAAAGCCCATTAGCATAAAAAGATGTCCTAATCCAGGGATCTTTGAAGGATAAGACTAGAAGTTTAGAATGTTGGAAGAAATCCGAGAATTAAAGGAAGTATCAGTGCCAGACATTAGAGGACTCCAGGAAGGACCTGGATAAGGGATATATCCAATTATATCGAATGAGATCACCATGGAATTTGAAAGGATTGTGATCTGTTCAAGTCAGTTCCACATTCCGAAACATGAGAGCGTTCGAACTTCGGGACGAAGTTCAGTTTAAGGGGGAGAGGCTGTAATACCCCAGGTTTAGAGGCTACAAAATGAGAGAACACCAAAGTGTGCATTGCATTCATGCATAGAAAATCCGGGGAATTTTCGCGCTTTCAAATAAAACTTACCACAGTAACTGAAGTTTCACTTGACTTGCTGGAATTGAAGTAGATCATCAAGTCAAGCGCTATAAACTTCACTGTGATCTTTGCTAAAACCATGTTTTGGGTAGAGATGATTTGATCTATGGGCTAGATCAAATAAAAGTAGATTTACAACAAACAAAACCTTAAGTAAGGATCAACTACAAGATTTTATAAAAGATCTCAACATAGCATTCCTTACAACAACACATTCTTTAAGAATCAAATCCTAACTTAATAATACTTAAAAGTTAGCAACTACCTTTGTGTGTAATTTAATTCACTTCTAAATAAGGTAAACCATAGGGTTTAAAGTGCATAAAAGCCACACATTCTCATTTAAATCATAACTTATTAAATATATGGAATATCATAAAACTAAATCCATTTACATTATGAATTATAGTTCAAACTATTTGAATAAAACTAACTATGAGTATTTTGAAACTCATATGATCATGCCTTGGTGAAATCAAACACCAACTATCCAAAATGGAGGAATAACCTTCAACCTTGACCTTTTTACCAATATTATAACATAAATCCCATCATGTATGATGTGGTGCACTATCCACAAGATATTTAGTAACAAATGCCACTTGGCTATCCAAAGATAAATCATATGAGAGGATAAGGATCATGCCACATAGGATGAAAATATCTACATGACTTGCACTCCAAGTCTTGCCACCTCATGCTCAAAGGATTGCTATGGATGAGGGCATGACAACAAGCACCTTACTCATCAAACCAAAACAAGAGTCACCCACCTATGTGTCATGATACTAGAGCTTGCCCAAGCCTATAAATAGAGCCACACCCTCCATCCCTTTGGTCATCTTGTAGCATGATACAAGGAAACACACACATAGAGCCACTCCATACATTAGCTAGGATCAAGATGAAGAAGCTAGGAGGTGGAGGCATACCACAAGATGCAGGTTTATCATATTTCCTGAAGAACAAGCTACAGAAGATACCAAGGTAGAATTCTTAGGCAGACCATATATTTAGAGGATCATATCATCATCTCTTAAGTAGGACCTTAGGCTATTCCAAGATATTGAGAAGTGGAGAGAAGATATAATATTAACCATAGCCATGTCCATACAAGAATACTAGAATAGGACTAAACTTAGTTGTTCAAGACAACATTTGATCTTGGAGGTAAGAACCCTATTCCATTAGCAATACCTTAGGAAACCAATTCCATAATCATCACAACTTGGTATTAATTATAAACCCTAAGAATCTAGGATGAGTGTGATGAGAGGAATAGTAAAGAGGGATTAGTGAGGAATGAGTGGATCTTGTCTAATACACAATCTTACCTTGTAGCCTTAACTGATTAGATAAATCTATATGATAAGTAGATACCATCTATCACATGAAATAATCAGTATATCACTAGTAGCTAACCCCTGACCAATTGTTGTCCACAACTGGCGCGTGGTTGACGTGGGAGGTAGAAATCTCTGTGGTGTAGCTTTTCTTCGTTCCCCGGCAACGGCGCCAGAAAATAGCTTGCTGTCTACTGTTGGCTTCTTTTCCTGTAGACAGTGTTGGGCTCCAAGAGCAGAGGTTTGTAGAACAGCAGCAAGTTTTCCCTTAAGTGGATCACTGATACGTCTCCAACGTATCGATAATTTCTTATGTTCCATGCTACTTTATTGATGATACCTACATGTTTTATGCATACTTTATGTCATATTTATGCATTTTCCGGCACTAACCTATTAACAAGATGCCGAAGAGCCGATTGCTCGTTTTACTGCTGTTTTTGGTTTCAGAAATCCTAGTAAGGAAATATTCTCGGAATTGGACGAAATCAACGCCCAGGATCTTATTTTTCCACGAAGCTTCCAGAAGTCCGGGGAGGAAACGAAGTGGGGCGACGAGGCGCCCACACAACAGGGCGGCGCGGCCCAAGCCCTGGCCGCGCCGGCCTGGCGTGTGGGGCCCTCGCGTCGCCCCCTGACCTATCTCCTCCGCCTACTTAAGCCTTCGTCGATAATAACTCCAGTACCGAGAGCCACGATACGGAAAACCTTCCAGAGACGCCGCCGCCGCCAATCCCATCTCGGGGAATTCAGGAGATCGCCTCCGGCACCCTGCCGGAGAGGGGAATCATCTCCCGGAGGACTCTTCACCGCCATGGTCGCCTCCGGAGTGATGAGTGAGTAGTTCACCCCCGGACTATGGGTCCATAGCAGTAGCTAGATGGTCGTCTTCTCCTAATTGTGCTATCATTGTTGGATCTTGTGAGCTGCCTAACATGATCAAGATCATCTATCTGTAATGCTACATGTTGTGTTTGTTGGGATCTGATGAATATGGAATACTATGCTATGTTGATTATCAATCTATTATCTATGTGTTGTTTATGATCTTGCATGCTCTCCGTTACTACTAGAGGCTCTGGCCAAGTTTTTGCTTGTAACTCCAAGAGGGAGTATTTATGCTCGATAGTGGGTTCATGCCTCCATTAAATCTGGGACAGTGACAGAAAGTTCTAAGGTTGTGGATGTGATGCTGCCACTAGGGATAAAACATCGATGCTATGTCTAAGGATGTATGTGTTGATTACATTACGCACCATACTTAATGCAATTGTCTGTTGTTTGCAACTTAATACTGGAGGGGGTTCGGATGATAACCTGAAGGTGGACTTTTTAGGCATAGATGCATGCTGGATAGCGGTCTATGTACTTTGTCGTAATGCCCAATTAAGTCTCACAATACTCAACAAAACATGTATGTGCATGGTCATGCCCTCTTTATTTGTCAATTTCCCAACTGTAATTTGTCCACCCAACATGCTTATTCTTATGGGAGAGACACCTCTAGTGAACTGTGGACCCCGGTCCATTCTTTTAATCGAATACAATCTACTGCAATACTCGTTCTACTGTTCTCTGCAAACAATCATCATCCACACTATACATCTAATCCTTTGTTACAGCAAGCCGGTGAGATTGACAACCTCACTGTTACGTTGGGACAAAGTATCTTGCTTGTGTTGTGCAGGTTCCACGTTGGCGCCGGAATCCCTGGTGTTGCGCCGCACTACACTCCGCCGCCATCAACCTTCAATGTGCTTCTTGGCTCCTACTGGTTCGATAAACCTTGGTTTCTTACTGAGGGAAAACTTGTTGCTGTACGCTTCACACCTTCCTCTTGGGGTTCCCAACGGTCGCGTGCTGTACGCGTATCAAGACTGTTTTCTGGCGCCGCTGCCGGGGAGATCAAGACACGCTGCAAGGGGAGTCTCCACCTCCAATCTCTTTACTTTGTTTTTGTCTTGCTTTATTTTATTTACTACTTTGTTTGCTGCACTAAATCAAAACACAAAAAAATTAGTTGCTAGTTTTACTTTATTTGCTATCTTGTTTGCCATATTAAAAAACAAAAAAAATTAGTTACTTGCATTTAGTTTATCTAGTTTGCTTTATTTACTATTGCTAAAATGGGTACTCCTGAAAATACTAAGTTGTGTGACTTCACAACCACAAATAATAATGATTTCTTATGCACACTTATTGCTCCACCTGCTACTACAGCAGAATTCTTTGAAATTAAACTTGCTTTACTGAATCTAGTTATGAGAGAGCAATTTCCTGGTGTTAGTTCTGATGATGCTGCTGCCTATCTTAATAATTTTGTTGAACTATGTGAAATGCAAAAGTATAAGGATGTAGATGGTGACATTATAAAATTAAAATTGTTTCCTTTCTCATTAAGAGGAAGAGCTAAAGATTGGTTGCTATCTCTCGCCTAAGAATAGTATTGATTCATGGACTAAATGCAAGGATGCTTTTATTGGTAGATATTATCCTCCTGCTAAAATTATATCTTTGAGAAGTAGCATAATGAATTTTAAACAATTGGATAATGAGCATGTTGCCCAAGCATGGGAAAGAATGTAATCTTTGGTTAAAAATTTCCCAACCCATGGACTGACTACTTGGATGATCATCCAAACCTTTTATGCAGGACTGAATTTTTCTTCGCGGAACTTATTGGATTCAGCTATTGGAGGTAACTTTATGTCCATCACTCTAGGCGACGCAACAAAGCTTCTTGATAATATGATGATTAATTACTCTGAATGGCACACGGAAAGAGCTCCACAAGGTAAGAAGGTAAATTCTGTCGAAGAAACCTCTTCCTTGAGTGATAAGATTGATGCTATTATGTCTATGCTTGTGAATGGTAGGACTAATGTTGATCCTAATAATGTTCCGTTAGCTTCATTGGTTGCTCAAGAAGAACATGTTGATGTGAACTACATTAAAAATAATAATTTCAACAACAATGCTTATCGGAACAATTCTAGTAACAACTATAGGCCATATCCTTATAATAATGGTAACGGTTATGGTAATTCTTATGGGAATTCTTACAACAATAATAGGAACACACCCCCTGGACTTGAAGCTATGCTTAAATAATTTATTAGTACACAAACTGCTTTTAACAAATCTGTTGAAGAAAAGCTTGGGAAAATCGATATACTTGCTTCTAAAGTCGATAGTCTTGCTGCTGATGTTGATCTTTTGAAATCGAAAGTTATGCCTAATGAAAATAATAATAATAAAATTGTTACTTCAGCAAATGCAATCCAAGTTAGAATTAATGAGAATATAAGATTGATGGCCGAATTGCGTGCTAGGTGGGAAAGAGAAGAAAATGCTAAAGAAGATAATATAGCTAAAGTTTGGACTATTACCACCACTAGTAATGCTAATGCTCCACATGTTGCTGCACCTCCTACTATTAATGGTAAAATAATTGGTGTTGGCAATGTTTCCACTTCTAATGCAAAGCGTGAAAAACTGCCTGAAACTGCTAAAATTGCTGAAACTGCCTGTGAAAAAACTGCTGAAATTTTTTCCAACATTGGGGACAATGATCCCATTGCTTTAGATCATAATGGTTTGCATTTTGATGATTGCCACATCTCTGAAGTTATAAAGTTCTTACAAAAACTTGCTAAGAGTCCTAATGCTAGTGCTATAAATTTGGCCTTTACAAAACATATTACAAATGCTCTCATAAAAGCTAGAGAAGAGAAATTAAATCGCGAAGCTTCTATTCCTAGGAAGCTAGAGGATGGTTGGGAGCCCATTATTAAGATGAAGTTTAATGACTTTGATTGTAATGCTTTATGTGATCTTGGTGCAAGTATTTCCGTTATGCCTAGAAAAATCTATAATATGCTTGACTTGCCACCATTGAAAAATTGTTATTTGGATGTTAATCTTGCTGATAATTCTACAAAGAAACCTTTGGGGAGAGTTGATAATGTTCGCATTACCGTTAACAATAACCTTGTCCCCGTTGATTTTGTTGTCTTGGATATTGAATGCAATGCATCTTGTCCCATTATATTGGGAAGACCTTTTCTTCGAACTCGTTGGTGCTATTATTGATATGAAGGAAGGTAATATTAAATATCAATTTCCTCTCAAGAAAGGTATGGAACACTTCCCTAGAAAGAGAATGAAGTTACCTTTTGATTCTATCATTAGAACAAATTATGATGTTGATGCTTCGTCTCTTGATAATACTTGATATACACTTTTTGCGCCTAGCTGAAAGGCGTTAAAGAAAAGCGCTTATGGGAGACAACCCATGATTTTACTACTGCACTTTTATTTTATATTTGAGTCTTGGAAGTTGTTACTATTGTATCAACCTCTCCTTATCTTAGTTTTGTTGCATTGTTGTGCCAAGTAAAGTCTTTGATAGTAAGGTTCATACTAGATTTGGATTACTGCGCAGAAACAGATTTCTTTGCTGTCACGAATCTGGGCCTAATTCTCTGTAAGTAACTAAGAAAATTATGCCAATTTACGTGAGTGATCCTCAGATATGTACGCAACTTTCATTAAATTTGAGCATTTTCATTTGAGCAAGTCTGGTGCCTCTTAGAAATTCATCTTTACGAACTGTTCTGTTTTGACAGATTCTGCCTTTTATTTCGCATTGCCTGTTTTGCTATGCTTGATGGATTTCTTTATTCCATTAACTTTCAGTAGCTTTTTGCAATGTCCAGAAGTGTTAAGAATGATTATGTCACCTCTTAACATGTGAATTTTGATTATGCACTAACCCTCTAATGAGTTGTTTTGAGTTTGGTGTGGAGGAAGTTTTCAAGGATCAAGAGAGGAGGATGATACAATATGATCAAGGAGAGTGAAAGCTCTAAGCTTGGGGGTGCCCCGGTGGTTGACCCCTGCATATTTCAAGAAGACTCAAGTGTCTAAGCTTGGGGATGCCCAAGGCATCCCCTTCTTCATCGACAACATTATCAGGTTCCTCTAGTGAAATTATATTTTTATTCCATCACATCTTATGTACTTTGCTTGGAGCGTCTGTTTGTTTTTGTTTTTGTTTTATTTGAATAAAGTTGGATCCTAGCATTCATTGTGTGGGAGAGAGACACGCTCCGCTGTTGCATATGGACAAATATGCCCTTAGGCTTTACTCATAATATTCATGGCGAAGGTTAAATCTGCTTCGTTAAATTGTTGTATGGTTGGAAACGGGAAATGCTACATGTGGTAATTGGTAAAAAGTCTTGGATAATGTGATACTTGGCAATTGTTGTGCTCATGTGTAAGCTCTTGCATCATATACTTTGCACCTATTAATGAAGAAATACATAGAGCTTGCTAAAATTTGGTTTGCATAATTGGTCTCTCTAAGGTCTAGATAATTTCTAGTAAGGGTCGAACAACAAGGAAGACGGTGTAGAGTCTTATAATGCTTACAATATGTCTTTTATGTGAGTTTTGCTGCACCGGTTCATACCTGTGTTTGTTTCAAATAACCTTGCTAGCCTAAACCTTGTATCGAGAGGGAATACTTCTCATGCATCGAAAATCCTTGAGCCAACCACTATGCCATTTGTGTCCACCATACCTACCTACTACATGGTATTTCTCCGCCATTCCAAAGTAAATTGCTTGAGTGCTACCTTTAAAATTTCTATTCTTCATCTTTACAATATATAGCTCATGGGACAAATAGCCTAAAAACTATTGTGGTATTGAAGATGTACTTATGCACTTTATCTCTTATTAAGTTGCTTGTTGAGCGATAACCATGTTCCTGGGGACGCCATCAACACTTTGTTGAATATCATGTGAGTTGCTATGCATGTCCGTCTTGTCTGAAGTAAGGGCGATTTACCATGAGTTGAATGGTTAGAGCATGCATACTGTTAGAGAAGAACATTGGGCCGCTAACTAAAGCCATGATTCATGGTGGAAGTTTCAGTTTTGGACAAATATCCTCAATCTCATATGAGAATATTAATTGTTGCTAAATGCTTATGCATTAAAGAGGAGTCCATTATCCGTTGTCTATGTTGTCCCGGTATGGATGTCTAAGTTGAGAATAATCAAAAGCGAGAAATCCAATGCGAGCTTTCTCCTTAGACCTTTGTACAGGCGGCATAGAGGTACCCCTTTGTGACACTTGGTTAAAACATATGTATTGCGATGATAATCCAGGTAATTCGAGCTAATTAGGACAAGGTGTGGGCACTATTAGTATACTATGCATGAGGCTTTCAACTTGTAGGATATAATTTACATGATGCATATGCTTTATTACTACCGTTGACAAAATTGTTTCTTGTTTTCAAAACCAAAGCTCTAGCACAAATATAGCAATCAATGCTTCCCTCTGCGAAGGGACTTTCTTTTACTTTTATGTTGAGTCAGTTCACATATCTCTCTCCATCTCAAGAAGCAAACACTTGTGTTAACTGTGCATTGATTCCTACATACTTGCATATTGCACTTGTTATATTACTTTACATTCATAATATCCATGAGATATACATGTTATAAGTTGAAAGCAACCGCTGAAACTTAATCTTCCTTTGTGTTGCTTCAATGCCTCTACTATGAATTTATAGCTTTATGAGTTAACTCTTATGCAAGACTTATTGATGCTTGTCTTGAAAGTACTATTCATGAAAAGTCTTTGCTATATGATTCATTTGTTTACTCATTGCATTACCATTGTTTCAAATCGCTGCATTCATTACATGTGCTTACAATAGTATTGATCAAGATTATGATGGCATGTCACTTCAGAAATTATCTTTGTTATCGTTTACCTACTCGGGACGAGTAGGAACTAAGCTTTGGGATGCTGATACGTCTCCAACGTATCGATAATTTCTTATGTTCCATGCTACTTTATTGATGATACCTACATGTTTTATGCATAATTTATGTCATATTTATGCATTTTCCGGCACTAACCTATTAACAAGATGCCGAAGAGCCGATTCTTGTTCTCGTTGTTTTTGGTTTCAGAAATCCTAGTAAGGAAATATTCTCGGAATTGGACGAAATCAACGCCCAGGATCTTATTTTTCCATGAAGCTTTCAGAAGTCCGGGGAGGAAACGAAGTGGGGCGACGAGGCGCCCACACAACAGGGCGGCGCGGCCCAAGCCCTGGCCGCGCCGGCCTGGCGTGTGGGGCCCTCGCGTCGCCCCCTGACCTATCTCCTCCGCCTACTTAAGCCTTCATCGATAATAACTCCAGTACCGAGAGCCACAATACGGAAAACCTTCCAGAGATGCCGCCGCCGCCAATCCCATCTCGGGGGATTCAGGAGATCGCCTCCGGCACCCTGCCGGAGAGGGGAATCATCTCCCGGAGGACTCTTCACCGCCATGGTCGCCTCCGGAGTGATGAGTGAGTAGTTCACCCCTGGACTATGGGTCCATAGCGAGTAGCTAGATGGTCGTCTTCTCCTAATTGTGCTATCATTGTTGGATCTTGTGAGCTGCCTAACATGATCAAGATCATCTATCTGTAATGCTACATGTTGTGTTTGTTGGGATCTGATGAATATGGAATACTATGCTATGTTGATTATCAATCTATTATCTATGTGTTGTTTATGATCTTGCATGCTCTCCGTTACTACTAAGGCCAAGTTTTTGCTTGTAACTCCAAGAGGGAGTATTTATGCTCGATAGTGCCTCCATTAAATCTGGGACAGTGACAGAAAGTTCTAAGGTTGTGGATGTGATGTTGCCACTAGGGATAAAACATCGATGCTATGTCTAAGGATGTATGTGTTGATTACATTACGCACCATACTTAATGCAATTGTCTGTTGTTTGCAACTTAATACTGGAGGGGGTTCGGATGATAACCTGAAGGTGGACTTTTTAGGCATAGATGCATGCTGGATAGCGGTCTATGTACTTTGTCGTAATGCCCAATTAAATCTCACAATACTCATCATAACATGTATGTGCATGGTCATGCCCTCTTTATTTGCCAATTGCCCAACTGTAATTTGTTCACCCAACATGCTTATTCTTATGGGAGAGACACCTCTAGTGAACTGTGGACCCCGGTCCATTCTTTTAATCGAATACAATCTATCGCAATACTCGTTCTACTTGTTCTCTCGCAAACAATCATCATCCACACTATACATCTAATCCTTTGTTACAGCAAGCCGGTGAGATTGACAACCTCACTGTTACGTTGGGACAAAGTATCTTGGTTGTGTTGTGCAGGCTCCACGTTGGCGCCGGAATCCCTGGTGTTGCGCCGCACTACATTCCGCCGCCATCAACCTTCAACGTGCTTCTTGGCTCCTACTGGTTCGATAAACCTTGGTTTCTTACTGAGGGAAAACTTGCTGATGTACGCATCACACCTTCCTCTTGGGGTTCCCAACGGTCGCGTGTTGTACGCGTATCAATCACCCAAGGTTTATCAAACTCAGGGAGGAAGAGGTCAAAGATATCCCTCTCAAGCAACCCTGCAATTACGATACAAGAAGTCTCTTGTGTCCCCAACACACCCAATACACTTGTCAGATGTATAGGTGCACTAGTTCGGCGAAGAGATAGTGAAATACAAGTGGTATGAATGAATATGAGTGGTAATAGCAATCTGAAATAAATATGCCAGCGAGTAAACATGCAATAGAACAGTAAATAAACGGAGATTCGATGTTTGGAAACAAGGCCTAGGGATCATACTTTCACTAGTGGACACTCTCAACATTGCAATCATAATTGAATATAAATATAAGCACTTCACTATGCTATTCTGAATTACTCTCTGGCAAGATAACGAACACTAATTCATCATGTAGGCAAACCTTAAAGATGTATTCCCAAGTACTAATAACCACCCCACGCTGTCACTGTGAGCATTCATAGGAGGTACTAACACACCACAATTTCATAGAGACATCCAACTCAAATCATAACCCAGTGAACAAGTATTCTGTGAAATATAGCCTAAGAGACCCACACGGTGCACACACTGTCACCTTTATACACGTGGGACAAGGAGTCTCCGGAGATCACATAAGTAAAATCCACTTGAATAGCATAACGACATCTAGATTACAAAGCTCATCATATGGATCTCAATCATGTAAAGCAGGTCATGAGATCATTGTATTGAAGTACATGGGAGAGAGATGAACCACATAGCTACCGGTACAGCCCTTAGCCCCGGGGGAGAACTACTCCCTCCTCATCATAGGAGACAACAGCGGCGATGAAGATGGCGGTGGTGTCAATGGAGATGCCTTCCAGGGGCAATTCCCCGTCCCGGCGGCGTGCCGGAACAGAGACTTCTGTCCCCCAAATCTTGGCTTCGCGATGGCGGCGGCTCTGGAAGGTTTTCCGTATCGTGGCTTATTCGTCTAGGGTTTTCGCGACGGAGACCTTAAGTAGGCGGAAGGGCAGCTTCGGAGGGGCCTGGTGGATCCACACCATAGGGGGGCGCACCCACCCCCTTGGCCGCGCCGCCCTAGCGTGTGGGGCCCCCCTGGCTCCCCTCTGGCCCCTCCTTGGTGCTCTGGAACCTTCCGGGAAAACTAAGATGCTGGGCGTTGATTTCGTCCAATTCCGAGAATATTTCCTTTGTAGGATTTCTGAAACCAAAAACAGCAGAAAACAGCAACTGGCTCTTCGGCATCTTGTCAATAGGTTAGTGCCGGAAAATGCATAAATATGACATAAAGTGTGTATAAAACATGTGAGTATCATCATAAAAGTAGCATGGAACACAAGAAATTATAGATACGTTTCAGACGTATCAAGCATCCCCAAGCTTAGTTCCTACTCGCCCTCGAGTAGGTAAACGATAACAAAGATAATTTCTGAAGTGACATGCTACTTACATAATCTTGATCATACTATTGTAAAGCATATGAGATGAATGAAGTGATTCAAAGCAATGGTAAAGACAATGATTAAACAACTGAATCATATAGCAAAGACTTTTCATGAATAGTACTTTCAAGACAAGCATCAATAAGTCTTGCATAAGAGTTAACTCATAAAGCAATAAATTCAAAGTAAAGGCATTGAAGCAACACAAATGAAGATTTAAGTTTCAGCAGTTGCTTTCAACTTGTAACATGTATATCTCATGGATAGTTGTCATCATAAAGCAATATAACAAGTGCAATAGGTAAACATGTAAGAATCAATGCACACAATTGACACAGGTGTTTGCTTCTAAGATAGAAAGAAGTAGGTAAACTGACTCAACATAAAAGTAAAAGAAAGGCCCTTCGTAGAGGAAAGCATGGATTACTATTTTTGTGCTAGATCTTTTATTTGGAAAACATAGAAACAATTTTGTCAACGGTAGTAATAAAGCATATGCGTTATGTATAAGACATCCTATAAGTTGCAAGCCTCATGCATAGATTACCAATAGTGCCCGCACCTTGTCCTAATTAGCTTGGATTTACATGGATTATCATTGCATAACATATGTTTTAACCGAGTATCACAAAGGGGTACCTCTATGCCGCCTGTACAAAGGTCTAAGGAGAAAGCTCGCATTGGATTTCTCGCTTTTGATTATTCTTAACTTAGACATCCATACCGGGACAACATAGACAACAGATAATGGACTCCTCTTTAATGCATAAGCATTCAACACCAGATAATATTCTCATAAGATATTGAGGATTGTTGTCCAAACTGAAACTTCCACCATGGATCATGGCTTTAGTTGGCGGCCCAATGTTCTTCTCTAACAATATGCATACTCAAACCATTCAACTCATGATAAATCACCCTTACTTCAGACAAGACGAACATGCATAGCAACTCACATGATATTCAACAAAGGTGAAATAGTTGATGGCGTCCCCAAGAACATGGTTACCGCTCAACAAGCAACTTATTAAGAAATAAGATACATAAGTACATATTCAATACCACAATAGTTTTTAAGCTATTTTTTCCATTAGCTATATATTGCAAAGACAAAGGAATGAAATTGTAAAGGTAGCACTCAAGCAATTTACTTTGGAATGGCAGAGAAATACCATGTAGTAGGTAGGTATGGTGGACACAAATGGCATAGTTTTTGGCTCAAAGATTTTGGATGCACGAGAAGTAATCCCTCTCAATACAAGGCTTAGGCTAGCAAGGTTATTTGAAGCAAACACAGGTATGAACCGGTACAGCAAAACTTACATAAGAACATATTGCAAGCATTATAAGACTCTACACTGTCTTCCTTGTTGTTCAAACCCTCACCAGAAAATATCTAGACTTTAGAGAGACCAATCATGCAAACCAAACTTCAACAAGCTCTATGGTAGTTCTTCATTAATAGGTGCAAAGTACATGATGCAAGAGCTTAAACATGATCTATTTGAGCACAACAATTGCCAAGTATCAAATTATTCAAGACATTATACCAATTACCACATGCAACATTTTCTGTTTCCAACCATATAACAATGAACGAAGCAGTTTCAACCTTCGCCATGAACATTAAAAGTAAAGCTAAGAACACATGTGTTCATATGAACAAGCGGAGCGTGTCTCTCTCCCACACAAGCATGAATTTATTCAGAGAATGAAAATAACAAAAATGAAAATAAAAGCACACAGACGCTCCAAGTAAAGTACATAAGATGTGACGGAATAAAAATATAGTTTCACTAGAGGTGACCTGATAAGTTGTCGATGAAGAAGGGGATTCCTTGGGCATCCCCAAGCTTAGATGCTTGAGTCTTCTTGAAATATGCAGGGATGAACCACGGGGGCATCCCTAAGCTTAGAGTTTTCACTCTCCTTGATCATATTGTATCATCCTCCTCTCTTGATCCTTGAAAACTTCCTCCACACCAAACTCAAAACAAACTCATTAGAGGGTTAGTGCATAATCAAAAATTCACATGTTCAGAGGTGACATAATCATTCTTAACACTTCTGGACATTGCACAAAGCTACTGAAAGTTAATGGAACAAAGAAATCCATCAAACATAGCAAAACATGCAATACGAAATAAAATGCAGAATCTGTCAAAACAGAACAGTCCGTAAAGACGAATTTTTATGGGGCACTAAACTTGCTCAAATAAAAATGCTCAAATTGAATGAAAGTTGCGTACATATCTTAGGATCACCCACGTAAATTGGCAGATTTTTATGAGTTACCTACAGAGAACCCTGCCCAAATTCGTGACGACGAAGAAATCGTTTCATCGCGAGTAATCCAAATCTAGTATCAACCTTAATATCAAAGACTTTACTTGGCACAACAATGCAATAAAATAAGATAAGGAGAGGTTGCTACAGTAGTAACAACTTCCAAGACTCAAATATAAAATAAAAATTGCTGTAGTAAAATAAAAACATGGGTTATCTTCCAAGAAGTGCTTTCTTTATAGCCATTAAGATGGGCTCAGCAATTTTAATGATACTCTCACCAGAAATAAGAGTTGAAGCAAAAGAGAGCATCAAAAAGCAAGTATGGAACAAATTTAAGCCTAACCCACTTCCTATGAAAAGGAATCTTGTAAATAAACAAGTTATGTAAGCATAAGGCAACAAGCATAGGAAAACAAGACAAGTGCAACTTCAAGATTTTCAGTAAAAAGAGAGGTGTTTTAGTAACATGAAAATCCCTACAACCATATTTCCTCTCTCATAAAGATTTTCAGTAGCATCATGAAAAAACTCAACAATATAACTATCACATGAAACATTCTTATCATGAGCTACATGCATAAAATAATTACTCTCCACATAAGCATAATCAGTTTTATTAGTAATAGTGGGAGCAAATTCATCACCATAATCATCATATATAGGAGGCAAAGTATGATGTCTACGTTCCCCCTCCTTTCCTGTAGACAGTGTTGGGCCTCCAAGAGCAGAGGTTTGTAGAACAGCAGCAAGTTTTCCCTTAAGTGGATCACCCAAGGTTTATCGAACTCAGGGAGGAAGAGGTCAAAGATATCCCTCTCATGCAACCCCGCAACCACAAAGCAAGAAGTCTCTTGTGTCCCCAACACACCTAATAGGTGCACTAGTTCGGCGAAGAGATAGTGAAATACAGGTGGTATGAATATATATGAGCAGTAGCAACGGTGCCGTAAAAGTGCTTGGCGCGTAATTGATGGTGGTGGTATTGCAGCAGTAGTAACGCAGTAAAACAGTAAACAAGTAGTAGTAACTCAGCAGTATTTAGGAACAAGGCCTAGGGATTACACTTTCACTAGTGGACACTCTCAACATTGATCACATAACAGAATAGATAAATGCATACTCTACACTTTGTTGGATGATGAACACATTGCGTAGGATTACACGAACCCTCAATGCCGGAGTTAACAAGCTCCACAATAATGCTCATGTTTAAGTAACCTTTAGTGTAAGATAGATCAACAGACTAAACCGAGTACTAGCATAGCATGCACACTGTCACCTTCATGCATATGTAGGAGGAATAGATCACATCAATATTATCATAGCAATAGTTAACTCCATAATCTACAAGAGATCATGATCATAGCATAAACCAAGTACTAACACGGTGCACACACTCGTCACCTTTACACACGTGCGGGAGGAATAAAACTACTTTAATAACATTGCTAGAGTAGCACATAGATAAATTGTGATACAAACTCATATGAATCTCAATCATGTAAAGCAGCTCATGAGATTATTGTATTGAGGTACATGGGAGAGATGAACCACATAGCTACCGGTACAGCCCCGAGCCTCGATGGAGAACTACTCCCTCCTCATGGGAGCAGCAGCGGTGATGAAGATGGCGGTGGAGATGGCAGCGGTGTCGATGGAGAAGCCTTCCGGGGCACTTCCCCGCTCCGGCGGGTGCCGGAACGGAGATCCTGTCCCCGGATCTTGGCTTCGCGATGGCGGCGGCTCCGGAAGGTTTTCGTGGGTTTCGTCAATCGTATAGGGTTTTCTGATCCAGGGGCTTTTTATAGGCGGAGAGGCGGCGCAGGAAGGTCGAAGGGGGCCCACACCCTAGGGGGCGCGCCCCCTAGGCCGCGCCGGGGTGTGGTGTGGTGGCCCCGCCACCCTTCTCCGGCGGTTCTCGTGTGTTCCGGATGCTTCCGGGTAAAATAGGAACCCGGGCGTTGATTTCGTCCGATTCCGAGAATATTTCGTTACTAGGATTTCGAAACCAAAAACAGCAGAAAACGAGAACTGGCACTTCGGCATCTTGTTAATAGGTTAGTTCCAGAAAATGCACGAATATGACATAAAGTGTGCATAAAACATGTAGATAACATCAATAATGTGGCATGGAACATAAGAAATTATAGATACGTTGGAGACGTATCAGCATCCCCAAGCTTAGTTCTGCTCGTCCCGAGCAGGTAAAACGATAACACAAATAATTTCTGGAGTGACATGCCATCATAATCTTGATCATACTATTTGTAAAGCATATGTAGTGAATGCAGCGATCAAAACAATATATATGACATGAGTAAACAAGTGAATCATATAGCAAAGACTTTTCATGAATAGCACTTCAAGACAAGCATCAATAAGTCTTGCATAAGAGTTAACTCATAAAGCAATAATTCAAAGTAAAGGTATTGAAGCAACACAAAAGAAGATTAAGTTTCAGCGGTTGCTTTCAACTTATAACATGCATATCTCATGGATAGTTGTCAATGCAAAGCAATATAACAAATGCAATAAGCAAGTATGTAAGAATCAATGCACAGTTCACACAAGTGTTTGCTTCTTGAGGTGGAGAGAGATAGGTGAACTGACTCAACATTGAAAGTAAAAGAATGGTCCTCATAGAGGAAAAGCATCGATTGCTATATTTGTGCTAGAGCTTTGATTTTGAAAACATGAAACAATTTTGTCAACGGTAGTAATAAAGCATATGCATCATGTAAATTATATCTTATAAGTTGCAAGCCTCATGCATAGTGTACTAATAGTGCCCGCACCTTGTCCTAATTAGCTTGGACTACTCGGATTATCACCGCAATACATATGCTTTAACCAAGTATCACAAAGGGGTACCTCTATGCCGCCTGTACAAAGGTCTAAGGAGAAAGCTCGCATTTGGATTTCTCGCTTTTGATTATTCTCAACTTAGACATCCATACCGGGACAACATAGACAACAGATAATGGACTCCTCTTTTAATGCTTTAAGCATTCAACAACAATTAATTCTTTTCTCATTAGAGATTTGAGGATGTTTGTCCAAAACTGAAACTTCCACCATGGAACATGGCTTTAGTTAGCGGCCCAATGTTCTTCTCTCACAATATGCATGCTCAAACCATTCAACTCAGTGTAGATCGCCCTTACTTCCGACAAGACGAACATGCATAGCAACTCACATGAAATTCAACAATGAGTTGATGGCGTTCCCCAAGTAAACATGGTTATCGCACAACCAGACAACTTAATAAGAGATAAAGTGCATAATTACATATTCAATACCACAATAGTTTTTAAGCTATTTGTCCCATGAGCTATATATTGCAAAGGTGAATGATGGAATTTTAAAGGTAGCACTCAAGCAATTTACTTTGGAATGGCTGAAAATACCATGTAGTAGGTAGGTATGGTGGACACAAATGGCATAGTGGTTGGCTCAAGTATTTTGGATGCATGAGAAGTATTCCCTCTCGATACAATGGTTTAGGCTAGCAAGGCTTATTTGAAACAAACACAAGGATGAACCGGTGCAGCAAAACTCACATAAAAGACATATTGAAAACATTATAAGACTCTACACCGTCTTCCTTGTTGTTCAAACTCAATACTAGAAATTATCTAGACCTTAGAGAAACCAAATATGCAAACCAGATTTTAGCATGCTCTATGTATTTCTTCATTAATGGGTGCAAAGCATATGATGCAAGAGCTTAAACATGAGCACAACAATTGCCAAGTATCACATTACCCAAGACATTATAGCAATTACTACATGTATCATTTTCCAATTCCAACCATATAACAATTTAACGAAGGGAAACTTCGCCATGAATACTATGAGCTAAGAACACATGTGTTCATACGAACCAGCGGAGCGTGTCTCTCTCCCACACAAGCATGATGTAATCCAATTTATTCAAACAAAAACAAAAACAGAAACAAACAAACAGACGCTCCAAGCAAAGCACATAAGATGTGATGGAATAAAAATATAGTTTCGGGGAGGAACTCGATAATGTTGTCGATGAAGAAGGGGATGCCTTGGGCATCCCCAAGCTTAGACGCTTGAGTCTTCTTGATATATGCAGGGGTGAACCACCGGGTGCATCCCCAAGCTTAGAGCTTTCACTCTCCCTGATCATGTTATATCATCCTCCTCTCTTGACCCTTGAAAACTTCCTCCACACCAAACTCGAAACAACTCATTAGAGGGTTAGTGCACAATATAAATTGACATATTCAGAGGTGACACAATCATTCTTAACACTTCTGGACATTGCATAATGCTACTGGACATTAGTGGATCAAAGAAATTCATCCAACATAGCGAAAGAGGCAATGCGAAATAAAAGGCAGAATCTGTCAAAACAGAACAGTTCGTATTGACGAATTTTAAAATGGCACCAGACTTGCTCAGATGAAAATGCTCAAATTGAATGAAAGTTGCGTACATATCTGAGGATCATGCACGTAAATTGGCTTAATTTTCTGAGCTACCTACAGGGAGGTAGACCCAGATTCGTGACAGCAAAGAAATCTGGAACCGTGCAGTAATCCAAATCTAGTACTTACTTTTCTATCAACGGCTTAACTTGGCACAACAAAACACAAAACTAAGATAAGGAGAGGTTGCTACAGTAGTAAACAACTTCCAAGACACAAATATAAAACAAAGTACTGTAGCAAAATAACACATGGGTTATCTCCCAAGAAGTTCTTTTCTTTATAGCCATTAAGATGGGCTCAAGCAGTTTTAATGATGCACTCGCAAGAAATAGTATTTGAAGCAAAAGAGGGCATCAAGAGGCAAATACAAAACACATTTAAGTCTAACATGCTTCCTATGCATAGGAATCTTGTAAATAAACAAGTTCATGAAGAGCAAAGTAACAAGCATAGGAAGATAAAACAAGTGTAACTTCAAAAATTTCAGCACATAGAGAGGCATTTTAGTAACATGAAAATTTCTACAACCATATTTTCCTCTCTCATAATAACTTTCAGTAGCATCATGAGCAAACTCAACAATATAACTATCAAATGAAACATTCTTATCATGAGTCTCATGCATAAAGTTATTACTCTCCACATAGGCGTAATCAATTTTATTAGTTGTAGTGGGAGCAAATTCAACAAAGTAGCTATCATTATTATTCTCATCATCAAATATAGGAGGCATATTGTAATCATAATCAAATTCACTCTCCATAGTAGGTGGCACCAAAAGACCACTATCATTATAATCATCATATATAGGAGGCAAAGTATCATCAAAGAAAATTTTCTCCTCAATGCTTGGGGGACTAAAAAGATCATGAAAACCAGCTTCCCCAAGCTTAGAACTTTCTATATTATTATCAACAATGGTGTTCAAAGCGTTCATACTAATATTACTACCAGACATGCAAACAAGATTTAATAGGTTTTTTAATTTTCGCATCAAACAATCCATGTTTTAAATCGGGAAATAGAACAAGAAGCTCACTCTTGTACATTATGCCAAACTAGTGTAAACAAGAAACAACAAGATGCAATTGCAGGATCTAAAGGAAATAGCTTTGAGCACACACACAACGGCGCCGGAAAAATACTTTACCTGGGACCGTAGTATGAGAGCCTTTTACCTTTCCTCCCCGACAACGGCGCCGGAAAAGTGCTTGATGTCTACGTTCCCCCTCCTTTCTCGTAGACGGTGTTGGGCCTCCAAGAGCGGAGGTTTGTAGAACAGCAGCAAGTTTTCCCTTAAGTGGATCACCCAAGGTTTATCGAACTCGGGGAGGAAGAGGTCAAAGATATCCCTCTCATGCAACCCTCGCAACCACAAAGCAAGAAGTCTCTTGTGTCCCCAACACACCTAATAGGTGCACTAGTTCGGCGAAGAGATAGTGAAATACAGGTGGTATGAATATATATGAGCAGTAGCAACGGTGCCAGAAAAGTGCTTGGCGCGTAATTGATGGTGGTGGTATTGCAGCAGTAGTAACGCAGTAAAACAGTAAACAAGTAGTAGTAACTCAGCAGTATTTAGGAACAAGGCCTAGGGATTACACTTTCACTAGTGGACACTCTCAACATTGATCACATAACAGAATAGATAAATGCATACTCTACACTTTGTTGGATGATGAACACATTGCGTAGGATTACACGAACCCTCAATGCCGAGAGTTAACAAGCTCCACAATAATGCTCATGTTTAAGTAACCTTTAGTGTAAGATAGATCAACGAGACTAAACCGAGTACTAGCATAGCATGCACACTTGTCACCTTCATGCATATGTAGGAGGAATAGATCACATCAATATTATCATAGCAATAGTTAACTCCATAATCTACAAGAGATCATGATCATAGCATAAACCAAGTACTAACACGGTGCACACACTGTCACCTTTACACACGTGCAGGAGGAATAAAACTACTTTAATAACATTGCTAGAGTAGCACATAGATAAATTGTGATACAAACTCATATGAATCTCAATCATGTAAAGCAGCTCATGAGATTATTGTATTGAGGTACATGGGAGAGATGAACCACATAGCTACCGGTACAGCCCCGAGCCTCGATGGAGAACTACTCCCTCCTCATGGGAGCAGCAGCGGTGATGAAGATGGCGGTGGAGATGGTAGCGGTGTCGATGGAGAAGCCTTCCGGGGCACTTCCCCGCTCCGGCAGGTGCCGGAACAGAGATCCTGTCCCCGGATCTTGGCTTCGCGATGGCGGCGGCTCCGGAAGGTTTTCGTGGGTTTCGTCAATCGTATAGGGTTTTCTGATCCGGGGGCTTTTTATAGGCGGAGAGGCGGCGCAGGGAAGGTCGAAGGGGGCCCACACCCTAGGGGGTCGCGCCCCCTAGGCCGCGCCGGGGTGTGGTGTGGTGGCCACCGCCACCCTTCTCCGGCGGTTCTCGTGTGTTCCGGATGCTTCCGGGTAAAATAGGAACCCGGGCGTTGATTTCGTCCGATTCCGAGAATATTTCGTTACTAGGATTTACGAAACCAAAAACAGCAGAAAACGAGAAGCGGCACTTCGGCATCTTGTTAATAGGTTAGTTCCAGAAAATGCACGAATATGACATAAAGTGTGCATAAAACATGTAGATAACATCAATAATGTGGCATGGAACATAAGAAATTATAGATACGTTGGAGACGTATCAAAGTATCATCAAAGTAAACTTTCTCCTCCATGCTTGGGGGACTAAAAATATCATGCTCATCAAAACCAGCTTCCCCAAGCTTAGAATTTTCCATAGCATTAGCAACAATGGTGTTCAAAGCGTTCATACTAATATCATTGCTACTAGCATGCAAATAAGGTTCCATAGGTTTTTAATTTTCGCATCAAACAATCCATGTCTTAACTCAGGAAATAGATTAAAAAGCTCACTATTATTTTCCATTATGCCTAACTAGTGAAAAATAAAAACAAGAAACAAAAAGATGCAATTGCAGGATCTAAAGGAAATAGCTTCGAGCACTCACACACCGGAAACAATGCTAGGAAATATCTTAGTAGTCGGAGGATGTGAATACCTTTTACCTTACCTCCCCGGTAACGGCGCCAGAAAATAGCTTGTTGTCCACAACTGGCGCGTGGTTGACGTGGGAGGTAGAAATCTCTGTGGTGTAGCTTTTCTTCGTTCCCGAGCAACGGCGCCGGAAAATAGCTTGTCTGTCTATCGTTGGCTTCTTTTCCCGTAGACGGTGTTGGGCCTCCAAGAGCGAGAGGTTTGTAGAACAGCAGCAAGTTTTCCCTTAAGTGGATCATCCAAGGTTTATTGAACTCAGGGAGGAAGAGGTCAAAGATATCCCTCTCAAGCAACCCTGCAATTACGATACAAGAAGTCTCTTGTGTCCCCAACACACCCAATACACTTGTCGGATGTATAGGTGCACTAGTTCGGCGAAGAGATAGTGAAATACAAGTGGTATGAATGAATATGAGTGGTAATAGCAATCTGAAATAAATATGGCAGCGAGTAAACATGCAATAGAACAGTAAATAAACGGAGATTCGATGTTTGGAAACAAGGCCTATGGATCATACTTTCACTAGTGGACACTCTCAACATTGCAATCATAATTGAATATAAATATAAGCACTTCACTATGCTATTCTGAATTACTCTCTGGCAAGATAACGAACACTAATTCATCATGTAGGCAAACCTTAAAGATGTATTCCCAAGTACTAATAAACACCCCACTGTCATCATCGTGAGCATTCATAGGAGGTACTAACACACCACAATTTTATAGAGACATCCAACTCAAATCATAACCCAGTGAACAAGTATTATGTGAAATATAGCCTAAGAGACCCACACGGTGCACACACTGTCACCTTTACACACGTGGGACAAGGAGTCTCCGGAGATCACTGATACGTATCCAACGTATCTATAATTTCTGATGTTCCATGCTTGTTTTATGACATTACCTACATGTTTTGTTCACACTTTATGATGATTTTATGCATTTTCTGGAACTAACCTATTGACGAGATGCCGAAGTGCCAGTTCCTGTTTTCTGCTGTTTTTGGTTTCAGAAATCCTAGTAAGGAAATATTCTCGGAATTGGACGAAATCAACGCCCAGAATCTTAAAATCCCACGAAGCTTCCAGAACACCCGAGAGTCGCCAGAGGGGAGCCCTGTGGGCCCCAGATGACAGGGCGGCGCGGCCCAGGCCTTGGCTGCGCCCCCCTACTGTGTTGCCGCCTCGTCGACCTTCCGACTCCGCCTCTTCGCCTATTTAAAGGTCCCTGACCTAAATCTTCGATACGAAAAAGCCACGGTACGAGAAACCTTCCAGAGCCGCCGCCATCGCGAAGCCAAGATCTGGGGGACAGGAGTCTCTCGTTCCGGCACGCCGCCGGGACGGGGAAGTGCCCCGGAAGGCTCCTCCATCGACACCACTGCCATCTTCATCACCGCTGCTGTCTCCCATGAGGAGGGAGTAGTTCTCCATCGAGGCTAAGGGGCTGTACCGGTAGCTATGTGGTTAATCTCTCTCCTATCTACTTCAATACAATGATCTCATGAGCTGCCTTACATGATTGAGATTCATATGAGTTTTGTATCACTATTCATCTATGTGTTACTCTAGTGATGTTATTAAAGTAGTCTATTCCTCCTCCACGGTGTAATGGTGAAAGTGTGTGCATCGTGTAGTACTTGGCGTAGGTTATGATTGTAATCTCTTGTAGATTATGAAGTTAACTATTGCTATGATAGTATTAATGTGACCTATGCCTCCTTCATAGTGTGATGGTGACAGTGTGCATGCTATGTTAGTACTTGGTTTAGTTGTGTTGATCTATCGTGCACTCTAAGGTTATTTAAACATGAATATCGAATATTGTGGAGCTTGTTAACTCCGGCATTGAGGGTTCGTGTAATCCTACACAATTAGTGGTGTTCATCATCCAACAAGAGAGTGTAGAGTATAGCATTTATCTATTTATTCTGTTATGTGATCAATGTTGAGAGAGTCCACTAGTGAAAGTATGATCCCTAGGCCTTGTTCCCAAATACTGAAATCGCCGCTTGTTTACTGTTCTACTGCATCTGTACTGCCTGCAATATTACCACCATCAACCACACGCCAGTTGTAGCATCAAGTTATTTTCTGGTGCCGTTACTACTGCTCATATATATTCATACCACATGTATTTCACTATCTATTCGCCGAACTAGTGCACCTATACATCTGACAAGTGTATTAGGTGTGTTGGGGACACAAGAGACTTCTTGCTTTGTGGTTGCAGGGTTGCATGAGAGGGATATCTTTGACCTCTTCCTCCCTGAGTTCGATAAACCTTGGGTGATCCACTTAAGGGAAACTTGTCTGCTGTTCTACAAACCTCTCGCTCTTGGAGGCCCAACACTGTCTACAAGAATAGAAGCACCCGTAGACATCAAGCACTTTTACGGCGCCGTTGCTCGGGGAGGAAAGGTAAAAGGTACTCACACACCGGATCTCGGCTACTAAGCTATTTTCCGGCGCCGTTGTAAGTACTCGAAGCTATTTCCTTTAGATCCTGCAATTGCATCTTTTTGTTTCTTGTTTTACACTAGTTAGGCATAATGGATAGCAACATGGAGCTTTTTAATCTATTTCCTGAGTTAAGACATGGATGGTTTGATGCGAAGATTAAAAAACCCATGAAACATATTAGTATGAACACTTTGAACACCATTGTTGCTAATGATATGAAAATTCTTAGATTGGGGAAGCTGGTTTTGATGAGCATGATATTTTTAGTCCCCCAAGCATTGAGGAGAAAATTTACTTTGATGATACTTTACCTCCTATTTATGATGATTATAATGATAGTAGTCTTTTGGTGCCGCCTACTATGGAGAGTGAATTTGATTATGATTACCATATGCCTCCTATATTTGATGATGAGAATAATAATGATAGCTACTTTGTTGAATTTGCTCCTACTACAATTAATAAGAATAACTATGCCTATGTGGAGAGTAATAATTTTATGCATGAGACTCATGATAAGAATGTTTCATTTGATAGTTATATTGTTGAGTTTGCTCATGATGCTACTGGACATTATTATGAGAGAGGAAAATATGGTTGTAGAAATTTTCATGTTACTAAAATGCCTCTCTATATGCTGAAATTTTTGAAGCTACACTTGTTTTATCTTCCTATGCTTGCCACTTTGCTCTTCATGAACTTGTTTATTTACAAGATTCCTATGCATAGGAAGCATGTTAGACTTAAATGTGTTTTGGATTTGCTTCTTGATGCTCTCTTTTGCTTCAACTACTATTTCTTGAGAGTGCATCATTAAAACTGCTGAGCCCATCTTAATGGCTATAAAGAAAGAACTTCTTGGGAGATAACCCATGTGTTTATTTTGCTACAGTACTTTTATTTTATATTTGAGTCTTGGAAGTTGTTACTACTGTAGCAACCTCTCCTTATCTTTATTTTATTGCATTGTTGTGCCAAGTAAAGTCTTTGATAGCAAGGTTCATACTAGATTTGGATTACTGCGCAGAAACAGATTTCTGTCTGTCACGAATTTGGGCAGAGATCTCTGTAGGTAACTCAGAAAAATCTGCCAATTTTTGTGAGTGATCCTCAGATATGTAAGCAACTTTCATTCAATTTGAGCATTTTCATTTGAGCAAGTCTGGTGCCTCTTAGAAATTCGTCTTTACGAACTATTCTGTTTTGACAGATTCTGCCTTTTATTTCGCATTGCCTCTTTTGCTGTGTGGGATGGATTTCTTTGTTCCATTAACTTCCAGTAGCTTTAGCCAATGTCCAGAAGTGTTAAGAATTATTGTGTCACCTCTGAACATGTGAATTTTTGATTATGCACTAATCCTCTAATGAGTTGTTTTGAGTTTGGTGTGGAGGAAGTTTTCAAGGGTCAAGAGAAGAGGATGATACAATGTGATCAAGAAGAGTGAAAAGTCTAAGCTTGGGGATGCCCCGGTGGTTCATCCCTGCATATTTCAAGAAGACTCAAGCATCTAAGCTTGGGGATGCCCAAGGCATCCCCTTCTTCATTGATAAATTATCAGGTTCCTTCTCTTGAAACTATATTTTTATTCGGTCACATCTTATGTACTTTACTTGGAGCGTCTGTTTGTTTTTGTTTTTGTTTTTGTTTTTGTTTGAATAAATGCTTGTGTGGGAGAGAGGCACGCTCCGCTGGTTCGTATGAACACATGTGTTCTTAGCTTTTAATTTTCATGGCGAAGGTTGAAACTGCTTCGTTAATTGTTGTATGGTTGGAAACGGGAAATGCTACATGTAGTAATTGGTATGATGTCTTGAATAACTTGATACTTGGCAATTGTTGTGCTCATGATTAAGCTCTTGCATCATATACTTTGCACCTATTAATGAATAACTACATAGAGCTGGTTAAAATTTGGTTTGCATGATTGGTCTCTCTAAGGTCTAGATATTTTCTAGTAAGGGTTTGAACAACAAGGAAGACGGTGTAGAGTCTTATAATGCTTGCAATATATCTTTTATGTGAGTTTTGTTGTACCGATTCATACTTGTGTTTGCTTTAAACAACCTTGCTAGCCTAAGCCTTGTATTGAGAGGGAATACTTCTCGTGCATCCAAATCCTTGAGCCAAACACTATGCCATTTGTGTCCACCATACCTACCTACTACATGGTATTTCTCCGCCATTCCAAAGTAAATTGCTTGAGTGCTACCTTTAAAATTTCCATCCTTTATCTTTGCAATATATAGCTCATGGGACAAATAGCCTAAAAACTATTGTGGTAATGAATATGTACTTATGCATTTTATTTCTTATAAGTTGCTTGTTGAGCGATAACCATGTTCCTGGGGACGCCATCAACTACTCTTTGTTGAATATCATGTGAGTTGCTATGCATGTTCGTCTTGTCTGAAGTAAGGGCGATTTACCATGAGTTGAATGGTTTGAGCATGCATATTGTTAGAGAAGAACATTGGGCCGCTAACTAAAGCCATGATTCATGGTGGAAGTTTCAATTTTGGACAACAATCCTCAATCTCATATGAGAATATTAATTGTTGCTAAATGCTTATGCATTAAAGAGGAGTCCATTATCTGTTGTCTATGTTGTCCCGGTATGGATGTCTAAGTTAAGAATAATCAAAAGCGAGAAATCCAATGAGAGCTTTCTCCTTAGACCTTTGTACAGGCGGCATAGAGGTACCCCTTTGTGACACTTGGTTAAAACATATGTATTGCGATGATAATCCAGGTAATCCAAGCTAATTAAGACAAGGTGCGGGCACTATTAGTATACTATGCATGAGGCTTGCAACTTGTAGGATATAATTTACATGATACATATGCTTTATTACTACCGTTGACAAAATTGTTCTTGTTTTTAAAATCAAAGCTCTAGCACAAATATAGCAATCAATGCTTCCCTCTGCGAAGGGTCTTTCTTCTACTTTTATGTTGAGTCAGTTTACCCACTTCTTTCTATCTTAGAAGCAAACACTTGTGTTAACTGTGCATTGATCCTTACATGATTACCTATTGCACTTGTTATATTACTTTGCATTGACAATTATCCATGAGATATGTATGTCGAAAGTTGAAAGCAACTGCTGAAACTTAATCTTCCTTTGTGTTGCTCCAATGCCTTTACTTTGAATTTATTGCTCTATGAGTTAACTCTTATGCAAGACTTATCGATGCTTGTCTCGAAAGTACTATTCATGAAAAGTCTTTGCTATATGATTCAATTGTTTAACCATTGTATTT
Organism: Lolium rigidum; assembly: GCF_022539505.1. Classification (NCBI taxonomy): domain Eukaryota; kingdom Viridiplantae; phylum Streptophyta; class Magnoliopsida; order Poales; family Poaceae; genus Lolium; species Lolium rigidum. Next base: position 239,110,298 of record NC_061512.1, on the reverse strand, counting down.
ACCATTGCTTTGAATCGCTGCATTCATCTCATATGCTTTACAATAGTATGATTAAGATCATGTTGGTAGCATGTCACTTCGAAATTATCTTTGTTATCGTTTACCTACTCGGGGACGAGTAGGAACTAAGCTTGGGGATGCTGATACGTCTCCAACGTATCTATAATTTCTGATGTTCCATGCTTGTTTTATGACATTACCTACATGTTTTGTTCACACTTTATGATGATTTTATGCATTTTCTGGAACTAACCTATTGACGAGATGCCGAAGTGCCGGTTCTGTTTTCACGCTGTTTTTGGTTTCGGAAATCCTAGTAAGGAAATATTCTCGGAATTGGACGAAATCAACGCCCGGAATCTTAAAATCCCACGAAGCTTCCGGAACACCCGAGAGTCGCCGGAGGGGAGCCCTGTGGGCCCCGGATGACGGGCGGCGCGGCCCGGGCCTTGGCGCGCCCCCTCTCGTGTCGCCGCCTCGTCGACCTTCCGACTCCGCCTCTTCGCCTATTTAAAGGTCCACGACCTAAATCTTTGATACGAAAAAGCCACGGTACGAGAAACCTTCCGAGCCGCCGCCATCGCGAAGCCAAGATCCGGGGACGGGAGTCTCTGTTCCGGCACGCCGCCGGGACGGGGAAGTGCCCCGGAAGGCTCCTCCATCGACACCACCGCCATCTTCATCACCGCTGCTTGTCTCCCATGAGGAGGGAGTAGTTCTCCATCGAGGCTAAGGGGCTATACCGGTAGCTATGTGGTTAATCTCTCTCCTATGTACTTCAATACAATGATCTCATGAGCTGCCTTACATGATTGAGATTCATATGAGCTTTGTATCACTATTCATCTATGTGTTACTCTAGTGATGTTATTAAAGTAGTCTATTCCTCCTCCACGGTGTAATGGTGACAGTGTGTGCATCGTGTAGTACTTGGCGTAGGTTATGATTGTAATCTCTTGTAGATTATGAAGTTAACTATTCCTATGATAGTATTGATGTGACCTATGCCTCCTTCATAGTGTGATGGTGACAGTGTGCATGCTATGTTAGTACTTGGTTTAGTTGTGTTGATCTATCGTGCACTCTAAGGTTATTTAAACATGAATATCAAATATTGTGGAGCTTGTTAACTCCGGCATTGAGGGTTCGTGTAATCCTACACAATTAGTGGTGTTCATCATCCAACAAGAGAGTGTAGAGTATAGCATTTATCTATTTATTCTGCTATGTGATCAATGTTGAGAGAGTCCACTAGTGAAAGTATGATCCCTAGGCCTTGTTCCCAAATACTGAAATCGCTGCTTGTTTACTGTTCTACTGCATCTGTATCGCTGCAATATTACCACCATCAACCACACGCCGGTTGTAGCATCAAGCTATTTTCACGAGTGCCGTTACTACTGCTCATATATATTCATACCACCTGTATTTCACTATCTCTTCGCCGAACTAGTGCACCTATACATCTGACAAGTGTATTAGGTGTGTTGGGGACACAAGAGACTTCTTGCTTTGTGGTTGCAGGGTTGCATGAGAGGGATATCTTTGACCTCTTCCTCCCTGAGTTCGATAAACCTTGGGTGATCCACTTAAGGGAAACTTGCTGCTGTTCTACAAACCTCTGCTCTTGGAGGCCCAACACTGTCTACAAGAATAGAAGCACCCGTAGACATCAATCACATAAGTAAAATCCACTTGAATAGCATAACGACATCCAGATTACAAAGCTCATCATATGGATCTCAATCATGTAAAGCAGCTCATGAGATCATTGTATGGAAGTACATGGGAGAGAGATGAACCACATAGCTACCGGTACAGCCCTTAGCCCTGGGGGAGAGCTACTCCCTCCTCATCATAGGAGACATCAGCGACGATGAAGATGGCGGTGGTGTCGATGGAGATGCCTTCCGGGGGCAATTCCCCGTCCCGGCGGCGTTCCGGAACAGAGACTTCTGTCCTCCGAATCTTGGCTTCGCGATGGCGGCGGCTCTGGAAGGTTTTCCGTATCGTGGCTTATTCGTCTAGGGTTTTCGCGGAAGGGCAGCCTCGGAGGGGCCCTGGTGGACCCACACCATAGGGGGGCGCACCCACCCCCTTGGCCGCGCCGCCCTGGCGTGTGGGGCCCCCTGGCTCCCCTCTGGCCCCTCTTCGGTGCTCTGGAACCTTCCGGGAAAAATAAGATGCTGGGCGTTGATTTCGTCCAATTCCGAGAATATTTCCTTTGTAGGATTTCTGAAACCAAAAACAACAGAAAACAGCAACTGGCTCTTCGGCATCTTGTCAATAGGTTAGTGCCGGAAAATGCATAAATATGACATAAAGTGTGTATAAAAATGTGAGTATCATCATAAAAGTAGCATGGAACACAAGAAATTATAGATATGTTTCAGACGTATCACCAATCCTCATGCCTTGAGTGAAGAAGTAATGACATGTTACTTAAACCTTGTTTATCCAAACACTAGAGACAACCCTAGCATTGCTTTGATGCATGAATCCTAACAAGGTGAGGAGGAGTAACCCTAGCTAGCCAATAAAACATAATCAAAGCTTATGCTCATATCCTAATTGCAGTTGTGTAGCACTTGGGTGATTACAACTAAAACCCTAGATCCCAATTAAGTTTCAATCCAAGTGTCACTTGGGATTATAAGTAGAACCCTGCCATGCTTCATGCCTATTTATACTTAAATTAGTGAAGCATTATCAAAACGCTAAACCTCTTCACATAGGATCCAATCCACCTAAAAAAATTATTCCCTAACTTGTGTATCATAGATCACAAGTACACATCCAAGCTAGAAGTGCTAAGCAAGAGTCATAATCATGAAGTTATCCAACCATTTTCTTAAACCCTTAGAAATAATTCTCCACATAAAATCATGATCCAATCCATCCTTATTACCATTTGCTTTAAACACTAGCCATAATTAAAATAGATATGAACAATCAATATAACCACACTAGTTAAACCTAATAATATTTTCACTATGCACATGTTCTAAATTTCAAATCATTTAAATAGATCTGGTTCCTAAATTAAAAATGGAATTGAAATAAATAACTAAACCATTTATAATTTATTCAAGCCTCACTAGATATCAATTAAATCCTAAACTAAAAAGTTGATTAAACAACAAGATTATACAGTGAGCATTGTTATCAAGTTATGTTGATATTCAATTGTTTTAGAACCTGCAAAATAAAACAGAATTCAAATTTGAATTCAAATTCAAAACAGAAAATAAAAACAGAAAAGGGAAAAGGGAGAAAAAGGAGAGTCTTACCTGGCAGCCCAGCAGCAACCTAGGACCAGCACCACCTCTACAACCCAGCAGCAGCCCACGTCGAAGCCCAGGAGCAGTCCAGCCCACGTCCAAATAACGTTTCGCGTGCGTCAAAAATCGTGCGTGGAGAAATGTCCTCGTCGTCGTCGTCTCAAAGCTCGACAGCACGGCAGCGCCAGTAGGCCACAACCTCCTCGTCGATAAGCTTGCCCGGACGTCGCCTGGACTCTCAGAACCACGCCCAATACGATTCGCGTCCGAGCTTATCCACGCCCG